>NC_092215.1:23427547-23432951 GCF_043381705.1 Parasteatoda tepidariorum
CGGGTATCACCGCCCAATTTTATTTCGTCGATAAATGTACGGTTGCAAAGATTATTATTTTATTGCTTCAAATTTGAATGCTATATGCATTTTTAACAACAAATATTGTTGTTATTAAATGATTGTTATTAAATGATAGAATTCACTAAAAGTATATAAATATGTAATAAATAAAATAATTTTGTGATAAAAATGATAAATAAGATTTATCTATTGTCAATACATTGGTCACTTTCATTTACACCTGAAATAACAGCCAAAAAACATAATTTTGGTAACTGGGTGGGGCTACCCGACACATTTTGAAAAGAGCTGAAAAACATTTTTTTTTAAATTTCTGATTTTTTAAATTAAACTATTCTTTTTTTTGGTTCATTCCTTTTGCATTATTTAATTAGATGGTAAAACAATCGAAACATACAAAAATATTGATTATTATTCAATATTACATAGAAATATAAGCAATACTCCTTAAGTGGGCGGGGATACCCGACTCTCCCCTATATAGATAGATAGATAGATGGATAGATAGATAGAGAGATAGAAAGAAAGAAAGAGTTAGATAATAAAAAAACTAATGATTGATTGATTGAACAAATAATTTAATGACGATAATCTAAATTATTAACCCTTTGCACTCCATGTACTTTAAAATGCTGTTTGAACATACATAAGCACTAAATCATTTAAAATACATAATACAATATTTTTATATAATTTTCAAAATACCTAAAATAAGGTTTTTACTCATAATTAAGGTATAAAAATTTTTAATTTTAGCGTTTTGACTGCTGATGGCGCTTCAGAGACGACATCGGTATGCAAAGGGTTAATTTTACTTATTTAGAAATATCATAATTAAAAAATTCCTTTGAAAAATAAAATCAACTCGTGGCATTTCTGAAAGATACAATATAGCTTAAAAAAGTTTCCAGCTTTATTTTAATTTGATCACAGTAAAATATAATGAAGAAATAAAAAAAAAATTCAAACAGCCTTATCTTTTCAATATAGCATAGTTTTTATCTGCATTTTTAAAAAGATTAATGTGCATTTTGAAAATAATTTATCTAAACCACAGAAATCTGAAAAAAAATTAATATGCTGGCCTGAGACTTTTATATGCCACTGTAATAAGCCACAGTAAATAATAAATGATTCATTGATTAAACGAGTAATTTAATGTGAAATGATTAAACTATTACAAACTTGAACTACAACTAAAAATCCAAGATAAAGAAATCAAATAGTGTTGTAAACTAAGTCTGTCGTATTCCTTCAGCTAAAATAAATGTTTAATAAAAGTAAGCATGCTTTTCTAAACTTAACCAGATACTAAATTATTAATTTAATCAAACAACTGTAGAAGCAAAAGATGACAAACCTCGGAAACTCCTTTGGTTCTGTAAAAGTAAAGCATTCCGACAACAGCCCGTTGTAAGCCAAGTGGATCATGAAACATAAGGCTTCATAAGTTCGTGACCGACGGTATGATGGCGGTAGTGTGGTCAGTAGCACGCAAAGACCATCTCTGCATTTCAAGCAAGCTTTTACCCATCGATCTAAAGCTGTTTGAACTTAAGCAGCCATTAGATGGTAAACCGTACCTAAGTATTACTTTAGATAGATGTTTTCAAGTTTCTGTAATTTGCAATCAATTGAAGCGCAGAAACATTTCATTTCTTGCATAAAATTCACAGTGTTATTTTCAGTGTTATTTTCAGTCACGTCATTCACATGTTATTCACTTATCATTATATTTTCCGCACGCCCTTGGATTTAAATATTCGATGGTAAACTATACCTAAGCATTATTTTAGATAAATATTTTCAAGTTTCTAGAATTTGCAATTAATTGAAGCGCAGAAACATTTTATTGTATTCATAAAATTCGCAGTCACGTAGTGTTATTCACATATTATACACTTATCATTATATTTTCCGCAACCTTTTGTGCATAATAAATGGTGCAAATTTATTAATCATTAAATCCATTTATAAAAACTTCTTAAACTATTTTATATAAAAAGCAAATATAATGATCCATATTTGAAATTTAACTATTCGAGCATTTTTCATTATCTTTTCAAGTATCTTTTGTATTTGACACAAAAACAAATTTCGACATTAATTTCGAAGACTATTCAAAAGCAGTGCGGAAGCAATTTTACTGCTTTGATAAGAATAAATTTATTTTTTAAGGAAGTTTTAAAATTAATATAAGTTAATAATTAATAAAGTTTACTTTCGTAAAGTTCTTTCACGAATTTATGTACTAACATTTGCATTATAAAAGTGATAGAGAATTGATGGAATTATTATATCTACGGCACGCTGTCTTTAAAAATTTGTTATATAATGTGCCTTTGATTTAATTAGATTGGAAAAAATGAGTAAAGACATTTTAAAATTTGTTTTATTTTTTTTTAATTGGAAACAGTTTTTTAAAAGATACTACTAACTCAATTATCTTTTTGAGTAGGCTTTTCAACATTGCGTCTATTTTTAATTTAAGGCATTTTACTCAAAAGTCATTGCTGTTTTTTTTTTTCATTAAATCGACACAAAACAGTTTGGAAAGTTTAAAACTATTAATAGAAGTAATTCGGAAAAAAATTTATAGAATTTGAAAAATCTAATAGTATTTCAAAAAGTACAATAAGATTTTCAGGATTGAAACAGTTTAAGAAAACTTTATTTCTAAGCCATTTACAAGATGTTTGGTACTGACCACCCTTCGGGTATATTTTTAGAAAAAAAGGCTAAGAAGTAATGCCAATTAAGGGTTTCAAATACAGATAACACTTTTAGAATTTCCATTTTAAAATTACGGTAAAATAGCTGGCAGCAGTCTGTCCATCCAATCAGACGTAAATTGTACGCTGAAAAACATTTCCTTATCGTTACGGTTGAGACCGTTTACGACTGGTATGATTTAAAAAAAACGTGACTACAAAACTATACGGTTTAATAAGCATTTACAATTAACATAGTTCCAAAGTTATAGAAATGGAATTGGGCTGGACATAGGAGTTATGTAATGATAGACTTTTTGTTAGGTACTGACCATTGGAGTTAGGTTGCGGTCAAGTCAAGTTTTGTCAAGTGAACGGTGGAATGTGGCTAAATTAGTTTTTCTGGTGATTAATAAGAGACATCAAAATTATTAAAAAGGCAATTAAAAATTACACTTCCAGAGAAAAATCGAGCTATACAGCAGAAATTCCATAAGAAAATTGAAATCAATGGAATATATAAAGAAGTAAACAATGAAAAAATGAAAAATATGAAAATGACAACCGAAGCTGACGTCGTCAGGGGGTACCAGCTCCGGAAGTCATAAGGTTTTGAATTTATTACTTCCGGAGCTGGTACCCTCTAAAGACGTCAGCTTCGCCTATCATTTTTATATTTTTTATTTTCTCATTGTTTACTTATATATATTTTATTAGTATTTTTCTGGTGATGTCATCTATTTAGAGAGAAGAAAATACTAGACCTTCTTGCGCTAAGCAGCTCTGTGGTGCTGTCATCTATGCGTGAACTAGAGTTTCGTATTCCAATAGTCCAGGGTCTCCAATTGAGAAGTGCGAGGCAAAGAAAACTCCACGTGTGTCGAATGAGTAAAGGAAATATTGTGGCATCAATGCTAGGTCCAGCGAAGTAATAAGATTTATAAAGTGTTCACCACACACTTGATTTCGAAGAACATATGCTCGACTCTCATTAGCTCTCGGCCTAGTTCACGAGGAGGAAATTCTGATTGCTTAGCCGTATTAAGTGAAAATAGTCAATAAACTATTTTTCCCACATTTAACAGTTTGAATGATATCTTTTTTTATAGTTATTCAAATTTTTTGGTTGGATATGGTACAGTAAAAATTAAATATTTGTTTTTTTAGCCATTCTTTACGAGATATTTCTAACAGTGTGTAGTGAAAAGAAGTGTTTACAAACGTTGACGAATCACTAACGAGGTTGACCCGAGCAACGGAGTGATTAAAATCATCCAAAGCCACTTTATTTGAGAATAAAATTAAAGATAATATTTGGTGAAAGGAGCATGCATTCCAGTCCTACTAGACAAATAAACTTTTTCTATTATTTTAATTACTGCTTTGTTCTTATCAACCCTAATGATAATCTGTTACAGTTTGATAATGCTTTTTCCCACTTATTAATTTGTTACCATTAATGCCAATAGTTTTATTACAACATTTCTTACAAAGATTATAAAAATATTTAGTAAGGATGGTTATTAGTGAACACTCTGTGTAAAATTTTAAGCGAAATTCTCAAGAATAATGTTAAAAACATTATCAGGTTCACATAGTTACTGTTACAGTGACAGAGAGAGTTTTCAAATAGCCACACGTACTATTTTTCATTAAAATGTATTCTTTATAGTAAAAATACAAATCACTGTTGGAATGATAAATTAGGCACAAATTAACTAGACAGAGATGAAAAGAGCAATGTGATTTATATTAAGTCTCTGCTCCTTCTTTTTATTTCCCGTTTTCGTCAAAGCGCATTATCAAAAACTATGATGAGTCGAAAATTTATAAAACTCTCTTTTCCTTACATCTGCCTAGCGCAGTCATTTTTTTAGATTGTTCTATAACTATATCAGTTTTTTTTTACTGAGATCACGCTTCATTGAAAAGAACTGAATGTTGCCACAAAAAATTTCAATCGTAACCGTGACAACTGGGAACTTAACACTTTTCTTGAGCGCATAATTTATTCAAAACTATTTCCCTTTTCTTCAATCTGTACGCTGCAAAAAATTTCTGCAAAAATACAGCGATAAAAAACAACATATTTGATAAATTACAATAGTTCTTGTTAACACGCTTTTCATATCTTTTTATACTGCGATATCTTTTATATCTTTTTATACTATTTTATTTCAGGTATCACCATGTATTTACTTATTTCGATATAGATACATATATATTATATATATAGGGCGTCCCGAAGCGACCGCATAAACTCTGCACAGCTAGATTCCTCGTTGGGAGTACATAAAAACTGCCCAAAGAAGCGTTCCTGTACGATCCATAGTTTACGAGAAAAATACGAAAAACAAAGTATGACGTCACTGCCGGTTTCAAGAAAAAAACACTTTACTGGACATATCCGCGGCGTGCTCAAGCCTGCCTCGACATTCACGGTGGACACTTTGAACATCTGCTTTAAATTGTGCATAGTATACTACTGTTGATATGTTCAGTAAAGTGTTTTTTCTTGCACCGACAGTGACGTCATACTTTATTTTTCTTATTTTTCTCGAAAAACTATGGATCGTACAGGAACGCTTCTTTGGGCAGTTTTTATGTACTCCCAACGAGGAATCTAGCTGTGCAGAGTTTATGCGGTCGTTTCGGGACACCCTGTATAT
>NC_092215.1:23434381-23456158 GCF_043381705.1 Parasteatoda tepidariorum
TATATATATATATATATATATAAACCTGTATAATATAAAAATACCTTTCGTAAAAAGTGATAAAAAAATTAGACCATGAACGAATGCTAGCAAAGTTATTACTTAATTTTAATTTAAACTAATTTCTTTTTACTTAACTGATACACTGTGAAAAATGTCTGATCAAATTACGTTAAAAAATGCTTGCGCACTGAGTGCAGCATTCATAAAATCCAATTTTCCGTAAAATCTTTTTTTACCGTAAAATCAGTTTTTACTATAAAATCAGTTGTAACCGTTATTTTTACATTAATATTTATTCAATTTCTTTGATTTGGCAATTTTACAGTAAATACTATAAAGTTATGGCCTACATGATTTTTTTTTTTGTTCCGTGAAATTTGACGCTAAAAATTTAAATTTTAGTAAAAAGTACTGACACCCTGAGTACCGGTACTTTTTCCTTAATTTGATCAGCAATTGTCTTCCGTGTTCAGTTAATCTTTCTACAGTCCCTAATAAAATGTTATTTCTTTGACAATGAGTAGGCTTAGTTAAAATATTCTCGTCCTTGTGACAAAAAAAAGGAAGGTTTGTACCTGAAAATCACTTAAAATCACTTCTTACAGACGAATAACTTTCGTAAACAGCAAATCACTTTTGTAAGAGGAAAGCGTAAATGAAAATTTACAAGACATCATAAAATTTATGAAAACATGTTTCATGTAGGTTTTTCTTAAGTTTGTATATATTGAGATGGGCAACGCCAAAAAATAATTACAGATTTATTTTCTTTTTCTTTTTGATCATGGAAATTAAAGTTTTTCTTTTTGACCTTGGAAAATAAAACCTTTTTTTAATTTGATGATTTGTGAAAATAAGATTGTTCCCAGAAATATGCAACGGGTACTGAAGAACCTACGTGACCTACAGGATCAAAATGTTATTAAAAATTATTGGTGAAGCAGTCTTCACTGAGCATAAGCAGAAATCTCTCATTTGGCTATTTATTGAAATTAAGCCAAGTGCAATGAAAAAGGAAAGTTAAAATAAAAATGCTGAAGGCGAGAAATAAAATTTAACGGGTAACTTTAAATGCCAAGAAATTACAACAAAGCCGTTACGGTCTCGAATATTTATGTAAGCGTAATATGAGTTAAAGAATGTCTACCTATTTATAGAACTTGATTTCCGCTCTAATGCGACATTTGAGAAAAAGATATTAGTCATTATTTTTATTAAGGAAAAGATTAAAAATAATTTTTTGAGAGTTAAATGATATCAAATTTCTAGAAAATATCTAATTGCATGACCATCATATAAGTTTTTTCTTTCAGTTGGAGTAAGATTTTTATGACAATTCCATCACTGCGAAATAAAAATACTGAAAACCAAAAATATTTTCTCAAACATTTTTTTAATTCAAACTTGAATCAAGTTTGGATTTTAAAAAAAATAATTTTCCTGATTTTTCCAGCCACTAATTAATAAAATATATTTAAATAGTTAGTTGAAAAAGAAATGAATCATTAGTTACGTCAAATAAAAAAAATTATCTTAGTTACACGAGCAATTAAATAAAATGCTGAAACTCCTTTCGTTACCCCTTAACTGTTTCAAATATTTATATAAATGCATGAGCAGTCAAAAAAAAGTTCTATTTATAGAACTTTTTTTATATCGGCTCAAATGTGATAGTTGAGAATAGGATATTAATAATTATTTTTATTGAGGAAAAGATTAAAATTAAAATTTTGGAGTTAAATAATATAAATGACGATTCTCTCACAGCAAAATAAAAATACTGAATCGCAAGAAAACTGTATCAAACTTTTTTTTAATTCAAACTTAAACCAAGTTTGGATTTTAAAAAAATTTTCTCAATTTTTCCAGCAATAAAGAGATGTAATATATCGAAGTAGTCAGTTGAAAAAGAAGTAAATCATTGATTACATCAAATAGCATTTTTCTTTTGAATATCTAACCATTATGACCATTAAACCTAACATTTAATTCAGTGTTTTCACTACAGTGCGAGAACGCGAGAATCTGGCATATTTTTTTCTTTTCTCACAATAAAAAATGATTAACGTGAGAAGTTCGCGCACTCTATGAATCAATTTCAAAATGCACGAATTTTGGGAAAAATTTAGTCTTTTGCCTTTTTAAATAAAATCCGTTTCACTTTTCTTCTTTGATATCTCATTATTTTGAACATCGGTCCTTGTTATCTAGCTTCCCTATTTATCAGTATTGTTCAGAACCGGTGCGAACAGCAGAACACAACCCCTCCGAACCACGGAACCCCTTTCAGAACACATTTCTCTGCAACCACGTGTTCACGGTAGGTAAGGTTTTTTCATGTAAGACGTTTACATTTTTTGTGCATGAATGTAAGATGGACAAATACCTTGTTAAGGCGACATCTTCTACTACGTAATGGACAAATGAAAATGAAACAAATGTCGGAAGAAACGATCAAAACGAAACAAATACGGATATTTTTCTGCCAAATAAATATAATAGCAGATGAAAAAGTAGATATAGAACATTTTCCATATGATGATGCAGCAAAAATATTCAATTAGAAGATGTTAAAAATGTATTATAATTAAAGAAATAATTTTTTTCCAAGTCTATTCGTGTTTTTTTAATTTTTAGAAATCTCACTTAACTTTTTGAAATCTCACCCTGTTTTTGAGAAAGGGTGAGAAATTCTCTCCCATTTTTTTTCTGTAATGAATACACTGAATATCTAACCATTTTAATGACAATTCTATCACAGCAAAATAAAAATAATGAATCATAAAAAAGAAAATTTGCATCAAATTTTTTAATTCAAATTTATACCAAGTTAGGATTTTAAAAAAACTCTTCTTGATTTTTCTAACAATTAAAAAATGTAATATATCTAAGTAGTCAGTTGAAAAAGAACTAAATCATTGATTACATCAAATAGCATTTCTCTTTTAAATAACTAACCATTCTGACCATTAACCTAATATACAATATCTAACCATTTTAATAACAATTCTATAACGGCAAAATAAAAATATTGAATCACAAAAAAATTATATCAAACTTTTTTTTAATTCAAAATTAAACCAAGTTTAGATTGATTTAAAAAAAAACTTTTTTCGATTTTTCTGGTCACTAAGTAATGTAATATATCTAAGTAGTCAGTTGAAAAAGAAATAAATCATTGATTACATCAAATAACATTTTTCTTTTGAATATGCTGACTTAAACAAGCTATTAATCAAAATGCTGAAAAGCCTTTCAGTAGCGATTTCAATTTTTTTAAACAACCAAACTTAAAGTCTACTTATTAATTTCTGTTTTAAACATGAAGATTTACAAATTAAACGCTTTTGCTATTCGAAGTAATGTATTTTTCTCCGAAAGTAATGCCCTAATAGCTCCTTGAAATGATAAAAATCTTACCAAAATTACACACTACATCCTTTTGTCGTTAACTTTTGTTTTTGAAAAGTTCTGAAAGGATGATGGATGACGAAAAGAACGAAAAAAGATATCCAACTCTATCAAGATAATGTAATTTTCGAGTTGGGTTCTCCTTACGGTTATTCCACTCAAATCGAATATTTCGAACGAAAACTGAAAAAGACATCGTTCCCACAATTTTTTACTTATTGTAATTATTATTAGCATATGCAGTACTTCCTTAATGAAATGTTTACGAAGTTTACTCTTTTCTCAATCTTGAAAATTGTTTAACTTTAACTGAGTTTAGCGAAAGTAAACAAGCAAAAATGGTAATATATTCATTGGCAAACGTTTTTCACGTGGTTTTCAAAATTGCTTATTTAAAGAATTTAAGTAAAGTAGACAATAATTTATGGATGGAAATTTAGATAAGTGATGGTTCAGTAGATTTGCATTATAAGTTTCTTTTTTCTGAAAAGTAATTTTTCAAAATAAAAGAATAATAGAATTGAGAATATGATTTTTATTCCCTTTATTAAAAAAATTGGAATTATAATTTTGAATTTTATAAATTACTTAGTAAACGCTGATGTGAACAAATTAATGATTCCATCAATTTTGTTTCACACCTAATCAGGTTGCTCAAGAGTAGTTAATAAAAAGAAGAAGAAAACAGAATTTTATGAAAATTAAGAATTTTTATGAAACTTTTTATGTAAATTAGAATAAAATTATGAATTTCATAATTTCTTTAGTAAACTCTTAAACGAACAAATTATTAATATCTTCTATACAACACAATTTAGCAAAATCAAGTTATTAACCCTTTGACACAGAATTTTTATTATGAAAATTAAAACCCCTTATTATGAAAATTAGAAACGTAATTTTGAATTATTTTTTTTTAATTTTATTAATTTCTCAGTAAACCCTGATGTGAGCAAATTAATGATTCCATTAACTCAACTCAGTTTTGTTTCACACCTAATCAGTTTGCTAACAGGTAGTAAACATGTGTAAAAATAAAGAAAAGAAGAATAAAATTATATGAAAATTAAGAACTTTTATGAAAATTGGAATAAAATTCTGTTTTTCTTAATTTTAATTAATTTAATCTTTTAAACGAACAAATTAATGATCTATTCTATACAACACAATTTTTATTTCTCACACAAACAGATTATTAACTTTGACTTAAAATTTTTATTTTGAAATTTAAATTTAAAAACCCTTTATTATGAAAATTATATACGCAATTTTAAATTTTATAAATTTCTCGTTAAACCCTGATATTAACAAATTAACGATTCCATCAATTCAATTCAATTTTGTTTCACACCTAATCAGGTTGGATAGTAATAAAAAGAAAAAAAAAGCATAATTATATAAAAATTAAGAATTTTTATGAAAATTAAGAATTTTTTTGAAAATTTTTACAAAAATAAGAATAAAATTCTGAATTTCATAATATTTTCCGAAAATTCTTTAGTGAACAAACTAATGATCTCTTATATACAACGTAATTTTCATTTCACGCAGAAACATGTAGTCTCAGTGCATTTTGTGATTTTCAGGAAAAAAAATTACCTTATTTTAAAACAATTTGAATAGTACGCAATGGACACTCATTACGCTCGCTTTTAAAAATAGATATACCGGGTTTAAATCCTGGCGGTGACTTGTGGCAATCGCTCAAAATTCTTTTGTTTTATGTTGCATTTTATAACCAATTGTGCTAATCGATGCGTACATGGAGAAAAAGATTTCTGGTAAAAATACAGCACTGTATGTTAATGACATTTCTGGTAAAAATAATTCAGGAAATTAATATATATATAAAAAATATTTGGATAGTAAAACCAGAATATGCATTATACCATACGGTGCTGTACGATAACCATATGACCGAAAAAAATTTATCAAATGAATAGTTTAAATAAACCATTCATTTGATAATTTTTTCCGGTCATATGGTTGCAGTTAATCAGATACTCTGGTTCTCAAAATTATAGTTGTTATTATCACTTTAGTAAAAATTACAACACTGAAAAGTAAATTTAACCGAATAAATGGGGGTTTTTTTCATGCGCTAAGATATCATGATAAAATTATCAAATTTTTCCGCATTAAACAAATTCAATCACATATTATGAAACCATATTTTATTGTTAATTTCATCAAACCATTTCAGCAAAAATTGCAAAGCTTTTTGGCGTTTCCATTAAGTCGAAAACACCGTAAAGTTCACCATATTTTGTTAATTTTGATCATACTTCTTCTTCTCGTGTACCAAACAGTTTTGAAGTAACAGATATGTCCTTAAACAATAATATGATAAAAATTACTCCAATTTGACGAAATTTTCACTCAGAGCATTTCCTAAAAATAGGATTTCGTCAAAAAGGAATTTAAAAAAATTTGTCAATTTTAATTTTCCACTTTTTATAGAGTACCTGATACATCATATTTCCTTACAATTTACATTTATTGCATTTTCAAAAAAATATACTAAACATTTAAATAACAATAAATTAAAACACAAAAATTCTTAAAATCCTATTTTTAAAATCATGCCCTTTAAAAAAAGACAATAAAATAGTCGAACAGAATTTACAAATCAATTTTAGTATATCGTAAATTTCTTTTCTTAGTTTACTACGCTTTAAATTTGAGAACACACAAGAAATTCTGCAAATAGAAGAAATATAAAAAAAAGCTTTTTAATATTATTTTTTTGAAGTGGAAAACTAAAGTAATATAGTCTTTTACAAACCAATACAAACGCTTAAGCGACAGGCCCCAGAAACGAAAAAGAAAACTACATTTTTGAATTTTTACTCGCCGTTTCTATTTTCATTTTTCTTTTTTAACTTCATTTCTCAAGCTTTTTTCCCTTTTTGCTAAGAGAAACAAGTATTCAATTAAAGTTCCTTACAGTAAGAAAAACAAAACTTTAAAAACTATTATTTTATTTCAATCTCATTTCATTTATTTCCAGAGGTATATTAAAGAAACATAAAACGTTTTTCTACTTGCTTAAAAACGCTTTTAAAGACGTCGAAAATAAAGTAAAAATATATTTATAATTCATTTAATTTATTGTACAATTGAAAGATTTTACTTATAAATCTACCATAGATTAATGGTAATGTAATAAAACTTGTTTCATTTAAGAATAAAATTTTCACTAACACATTTCAAAACGAGTAACTGGTAGTTAGTGTTTTACTAATCAAAGAAAACAAATATGGTGAAAACCACCAGATTAATTACACTTCTGTTTTCAGGAAGGACACTGTCATTTGAACAAAAATGTTTTTGATAGTAGCTAAAAAATTTAATAACTTTTAAATATAATCTATTTACTGTGCACTATATAATATGCCATATTACTGAGAAAACTATTTGAAAATAACAAAAAAAGTTTCAATGCAATGTTTACTTCATAGATAACTGATTACACATCTAGACAAATCAAAGCACAGTATTATTTCAGAACAATTCTATATAATTATTTATTTTTTGAATCAATCATAAAATAAAGAAAACGAGTTTAAGATTTTATTACACTTCTGTTATCAGGAAGGACACAGCCATTTGAACAAAAATGTTTTTGATTGTCAGCTAAAAAATTTAACGACTTTTAAATATAAACTATTTACTGTACACTATATAATATGCCTTATTACTAAGAAAAACTATTTGTAAACCATAGAAACAATTTCAATGCAATGTTTACTTAATAGATAACTGATTACACTTCTAGACAAATCAAAGCTAAGTATTATTTCAGAACAATTCTATATAAATATTTATTTTTTGACTCAATCGTAAAATAAAGAAAATGAGTTTAAAGTTTTATTACACTTCTGTTTTCAGGAAGGACACAGCCATTTGAACAAAAATGTTTTTGACTGACGCTCAGCTTTTAAAAAATATAATGATGGAATCTAAAATACAGCTGTACAAAGAATCTTTTGAGAAAAGTTTCTTGGGAGTCTAGAAAAAAGGAATCATAAGGAATAATTTGTTATAAGGCTTAGAAAACCTTTTAAAATAGATTTCTTTAGCAAAATAGAGTTCTACCGAATGCTTTTTTTTTATGAAGAAGAAAATATATTTCTAGAAAAAGAATCTTCCCTCTTTTTCCGAAACAAGCTGCCTTATGAGAAGTTCTTCAATTACTCAAGGATTTATGAAATGCTTTTTTCAATTGCTTTCTTACGCACTTAAGAGAAATTGTTTATATTTTACAAGGTTATTGTTAAATGAAACTTTTTGATTCGAATACTTGAAATAGCTATCGAAACACAATTTATGACATAATAAAGAAAACATTTTAATTTAGTTCTAGATCATTTCGAGTTTTTTTAAAAATATTCTCTAAGATTTTGACTTTTAAGTCTTTTTGTAGTTCGGTAAAACTTTTGTCGAATTTCAATTCATGTTATTCCTGATTGCTAATAATATAAATGTTTTTCTTGCATTAACTTATAAAGAAATTTGTTGCAGTAAATGTTCGCACAAAAAATTTTTTCGTTTTTTTTTAAGATTAGGTCTAGAAGTTACTAACAAAAAATAGCTTATTAAAAAACTTTTTATACATGTAAAACATATTTTGATACACAGCGTATCGTTTTTCATTTATATGCATGCTTCATTTTTATACACTAAGAAAAAAAAGAAAGTTCAAAACTACCAGAATATGATAAAATTTACAGCATTTCAGACTGTATGGGAACGCTAAATGAGTTGGTAAAATTAACAACAAAATATAGTTTTATAATAAGAGACAAAATTTGTTAACTGTAATAATATTTGGAAATTTTATCATGATACCTTGGTGCATGGCAGTAAAATCATTTATTCAGTTAATATTACTTTTCAGTTTTGTATTTTTTTCTAAACGTGTGGTAATAAGAATTATAATTTTGAAAACCAAAATTTCCACCAAACCGTTATGTTATGAACAGAAAAATAATCGAAAGAATGGTTTAAATACCGTATATGCTGGTTTTTACTACCAAAATTATGTTGTTGTTTTTTTTCTTCTAGAAATGTCTTTACTACACTGCACGGTAATTTGGCCAGAATTGTTTCTTCCGCACAAACACGGTCGTTCTCATGTCCACGGTGCTTATGGTGATTGTTTTATAACATATGAATATTTTTGGTGTACCAAATATCTTTTAGAATACATTTTTGCGAATTAATAAAAATTACTTCATAATTTTTCAAAAATAATTTTAATTTTTATTAAAATCCTATGTGCCATGTCCTGATTTGTCCCACTGTTGAATTAAAATAAGAAGAAACTGCTTCTCTAACAATAAACAATGCAGGATTGTATCTCACATTTTGGAATATTATAATATTGAATTCTGAAAATCAAATTTTAAAAAAAATATCTCGGCATTACTTTAAAATTGTCCCCCAGTATGTATTGTAAGAAAATTCTGGAACAAATTACGGCATAAAGAACCAGCACTTTCGGTGAAGTATTCATAAAATCCATTTTTCCGTAAAATTCATTTTTACCACAAAATATTTTACCGTAATTTTTACAATAATATTTATTTAATTCTAAAATAAGAAAAAACTGTTTCTCAAACAATAAGAAATAAGTTTGCCGAATTGCATCTTACATTTTGGATATTATAATATTGTATTATAATATCCAAATTATTGTTTTGATATTATAATACAATATTATAATATCCAAACAAAAACAATATCCATAATTATTCTTCGGAATATAATATTGATTTCTGAAAATCATTCTGATCGTGATTGAATTCTGAAAATCAAATTAAAAAAAGTATCTCGTCATTACTTTAAAATTTGTCCCCAGTATGCATTGTAAGAAAATTCTGGAACAAATTATGTCATAAAGTACTAGCACTTTCAGTGCATCACTCATAAAATATATTTTACCGTAAATTAACCCTGATTGTCGGTACTTCCAATTAATGTAATCCTAATTAACCGTAATTGAATCCAAAATTACGGTAAAAAATAAATTCACCGTAATTTGATCCGGAATTTTTTACAAAGTGCTGCATCATATAAAAGTTATTAATCACAAAAAATCATACAAGAAAAAATACTAATCACGAAAAATTTAGAAAATTAGAGAATGAAGAATTTGTAAGAGACACAGAAAATGTTTCCACTGTGCAAAAATTGAACCTAATAGTCTATTATATTACTACATGGGCCTTTATCCTTTATTTCTAATTGAGCACCTATTTTGACTGTCATTTTTAGTAAAAATAACAACTAAAAAGCAGAAATCAAAAAAATCAAAAAAAAAACATCCTGAAGCTTTACTCAATTATTTATTTATTATCAATCATTTATCAGAAAAAAATATGCATTTATTACAATTATTGAACAAATTAATTATCACAAGAAATTGAAAATTCTATGTTGTAACTTTTTTTAAATAAATTTAAGTACAAATTTTATAATTAGTAAGCCTTTCCTTTGACAAAGTAAACCCGTAAAATTGGGCATCATTTTCTGAAAAAAAAACAATTCAGAAGCATAGTCAACTGTAGCAGTCTAATGATTGACACAAATACAAAATATCTATCACAAAATATTAAAAGTCTCCCTTTGACTATTAAAGGCATTTTTTCCTCAAATGAACTCTCGTTTTGACTGCCAACATTAGAAAAATAATAACAAGGAGGCAAAGTTCAAAGAACCAATTTCAAATTTCAACTCAGGTTGCAATTATTTATCTCAAGAAATTTAATGTTCACCGGTGCAAATTTTTTAAAAGTTCATTGCATCATTACATATAGGGCACCTTTTTGACACATTCAGCAGCGAAAGTTCAGTGATTAAATGCACTGAGCTGTCATTTGAAGGGCTTAGGTCCGATCCTCAATGGCAACTTGAAGCCCATCCAGCTTCAAATCAGTGGATACCAACCAGTATGATAAGTGCACGGAAAAAATAATTCTGATAAAATTAACATACTGTGCGGTAACGACATTTCTGATTAAAAAAAATTTAAAAAGTGGAATTCTGGTTAATAAAACCAAAATCTGCAGAATTTGAGCTATTGATTTGTTAATTTTTCTATTTACATAGTGAAGGTTAACCGGAAATTCTGGCTTTCAAAATCATAGTTCTTATTACCACTTATTTCGTAAAAATACAAAACTAAAAAGCAAGTTAAGCTGAATAAATGATTTTCATGCCATGCTCTAAAGTATCATGTTGTTGTTGTTGTTATTAATTTACGTCGCACTGGAGCTGCACAATGGGCTATTGGCGACAGTCTGGGAAACATCCCAGAGGATGATCCGAAGACATGCCATCACAATTTTGATCCTCTGCGGAGGGGATGGCACCCCCGCTTCGGTAGCCCGATGACCTGCACGCAAAGTCGAGCTCTTTACGGTAGCACAGTTTAACGAGGACCAATACCGCACACCCTCGGTTCCTACGCAGACTGATCCAAGTGGTCACCCACCCGCACACTGACCGTAGCCAGTGATGCTTGACTTCGGTGACAAAAGTATCATGGTAAAATTACGAAATTTTACCTTATTTACCAAATTTTATCACATATTACAAAACTATATTTTATTCTAAATTTAACGCAAATCATTGGCAAAGCACTTCCATAAAAACTACAACGTTTTTTGGTGCTCCCATAAAACCCGTAACACGATACATTTTACCATATTCTGATAGGGTAGTCCATACTTTTCTCCTTAGTGTTACAATATGGTGTAAGACATATCACATTGTTACAATTTTCTGCCATTAGTCACAAAATTGTAGTGTTTTAACCTTTATAACTCCCCTAGCCCACAACGGGATGATGCTGGAATGAGTTTGATTATTACATGTAAAACCATTTTTTTTCCAATAGTGTTCGAACATGAGTTATGTAAAAAATATTTTTAGGCACCTTATTATTCTTGATCTTCTTATAAGCGATGCCTTAAATCGGCTAACGAAAAAATTATATACCCGTTTAATTGCTATTAATAGAAAAACAGTCAACCGCATTGTTTCTAATTTACTAGTTACAAATATTCCTGATTATAAATTCATAAAGCAATTCGATTTTATTTCGAAAACAACTGATGTTGAATTAAAAACATCACTGATCTTGATTTAAAAGCTGACTTAGATGAAAAATGGAAGCGTAAGTAGGAAAAAAATATTGAGTAGCGAAAGAAAAACCAGATTGTATTTAAAATTTGAAATAAATGCTCATTAATATGCAAAAAAATAATAAACTAGTATTCATAAATTAATAAATTAAAACTAATGGGTTTTTAAACCTATGCTAAGAATTTTTTATGTTAAATAAATTTATGAATAATCAATAAATAAATTTTCGAAAATGCATTATTTTAATTGGTCTTAATTTGTAGAATAAAATATTATTAATTGGAATTCCATTTGAACTCGAAAACCTATTTTAGTTACTTAAAAATGTAAAAGGATCTGCCCAGTATTTCTTAAAAATTAGTGTCTTTTCTAAAGTGCTTTTTTTTTCAGATAATTTTTTAAGACAGTAAACTGGCATTAAGCAAAAAATATTTTCAAAAAATTCTTTATTATGCTAAGGAAACTTTATAATTAGGTTTATTAATGCTAATGTTATTTTAAGTTTTAATTTCTGAAATATACACTTCCTCACATTCATTTCAATACACCCGAATTTTTTCTCTTTTTTTTATATAAAAAAATCAAAAACACGTAAAATACGATAATTCAGTGCGAATACACGTAGCTGCTGCTTCCATTCCTATCTGTATTAAATATCAGTCAGTGCCATAAAAAAGTGCCATTCTTAATAGTTCATAGCATTGACCTAAAAAAATGCTTGTTAATTTTATTTCATAACCGGCATTCAACAGCCGACACTGTTCTGAGTTTATGACTATCGATGTTCAAATCCGTAACCTTATAATTTTGAACCTTACCCAGAAAACAAGGGAACTCCTGGATCGTAACAAACTAGTCTTCGTGAAGGACTTTTTGGTGGAACTAACCCACATTTGCGTTTCATGGAAAGGAAAACTTCGAAGACCTCTTACGGTTAGCCTGAAGACAATGGGATTATGCTTATTAATTTTATTTCATAACGTGGAACGTCTGACCCAATTCTGAATTTACGACTGTCAATGTTCAACATCGTAGTCTTGTGATTTTGAACCCAGCTCGGAAGACAAGGTAACCCCTGTATCAAGCACTGGGACAAACAAGCCTATGTGGAGGACTTTTTGATAGAACTAGCCTGCGTTTACATTACATGAAGAGAAAAACCATGAAAATATCTCCCGGTTAGCCCGATGGCAAGGGGATTCTAACCCATGATCCGTCTACCGCTAAGGATATTTTGCGTCAACACTGTGGTCGGTACATGATTATTAATTGGTCCTAACTACTAAATGGATTTAATCATTGATAATCCTAGACCCAAAATTGCGTTACCTGGTCAACGCCTGTTATAAATTTTAAAAAAATATGTATTCTTAAGAATTGTTACAAATTTACAGCTGTACATAATACAACAATTGAACAGTTATATTTTAAAACAATAATTATTGTACAACATTTAGTTTGATCCGGGAATTCCCTTGTTAATTACAAGTACTGAGTTGAATATTGAAAGTCGTAAGACCAAAAATTAGTTGGTTTTTTCAACGCCTGTACAAGGTTCAACAAAAGTACAAGGTAGCGTTCAGTAAAAGTACAAGTTTGAGTTCTAAATTCCAAAGCTACGCTGTTTACATAATCATTACATTTCTAGTATAGATAGGCAAATCAACATCAATAAAAAACTATGGAAAAAATATATAAATACAGACCTCGAAGTGTATTATTTTAAAATTTTGAAACTTGTATGAAGAAAAATCACTTGAGGAATAAAAAAATGATAAGCAAAAGAAAGCATTTTTATATTTAAATATTAGTTTGCATATTCATTGCAAATTTTAATATAATATACATAATAGTAAACATTTCTTGACTCCCATTTTTTCTAAAATCGTAGCTGCTATTGATTTGCTGATTAGTTGATTTCCTTTCTTTTTATCTAAAATTAAATACAAATAATAAAAATCTGACTTTAGCATTTCAAAAAATCTCTTCATCGAACTTCAGTATTTATAAATATGCTATTTTAATTTAAATAAACTTAGAGAAATCTCAGCAGATGGCGCTACATAGATATACCGTTCAAAATAAGAAACAGAGAAAAACTTCTGCTGATGCTGCTATCTATTAGAGGAAAAATGAACTTTAACTCAAAATATTATCATTATGAATTTATTGTGTTTGTTCACGCAAATATAAAGAAACATATTTTTGTTTAAAAACTAATCTGTAAAACAGTAAATCAATTTTTAAAATTATAACTAAAACTTCCGCAGAAGGTTAGTAAATAATATTTATCATATTTTCTTCCCATACATTGATATCAGTATTAAGAAAATTTTACTTAAAAGCAGGATACAGATTAAAGTATTCTTATTTCTTAACTTCTAAATTAATATTTATCACTCTTCTGCATTATTACATAATATATACTATACATGATTTTATTTATTTAAACATAAATCTATATTCCTGTAACACTATGGCTCTATATTTTTGAGTAGTAAATAGTATTACTTTATTTACGTCGCAGAGCTGCATAATAGGCTATTTAATTATATATTTTATAACTGTCGCTGAACAGCAGACACAAATTAGAGTTTACGACTACCAATGTTCTACTCCATATCTCGTAATTTTGAACCCATTCCAGAAGACAAGGAAACTCTTGGATCAAATATTGGAAGAAATTTGCCTTCGGGGAAGACTTTTTCATGAAACTAACTCGCCTTTGCGCAACATGAAGAGGAAAACAACGAAAACCTTCCACAATTAATCTGATGGCCAGGGGACTCTAAACCATGATCCGTCTACCAATGAGGATATTTTACGTCAGCACTACAGTCATTATGGGCTGATAGCCACAGTCTGAGAAACACCCCGGAGGATGATCCAAAGTCATGCCTTCACAATTTTTATTCTTTGCAAAGAGGATGACTCACTCGCTTTGGTAGCCAGACGATCTGCACTCGAAGTCGAGCACCTTACAGTAAAACAGTTTAACGAATACTGATACCGCACACCCTTGTTCCCTTCGCAGACTAATCAGAGTAATCACCCACTCGGTCGCTGTTGGACTTTAGATATTTTAACTTCAAAATATTTGAATAGTGAAGTTTTTGGAGCTCTTTTCAAGATGTTCTGACGCTGCCGTTCGAAAACAAGCAAAAAGTTTAATCGGTTTTAATCTTAAAATAAGAGTGGAGATATTCCGTCTTTCTCTTTTTATTATAAACAAATGATTTTGTGTTAAATTCAAATGTTTCGAAAACAAACTTTTCATTTTACACGAAATATTTTCGAACGCTTCATCAACTATATTTTTCATTGTGACTTTTTCATCAAAATAAAAATTCATATGACATATGCAATTGAAGAATTTGATGGGTGTATTTTAAACAGAATGATCAAAAATTCAGAAAGAAGTTTCTGAAGATCATAAATTGAAATTTTACTATTATTTGAGATTTTAACTTGTATTAGTTTGTTTTTCCGATTCCTCTTCTTCCATCAGCATGAAAGCCTATTACAAGCCAAAACCGTCTCAACAAGTCGTTCCCACCTAGCTCGATTAGAAACTAGGTCTATCCACCTATTTATTCCCATCATTCAGGGGAGCTGGCAGCAGGGTGCAAGAGGGTGCACTTGCACCCCCCTGGCTTTTTTTTTTACAAAAAAAATTTAAAGCGATACAGAAAAACAATATTGTTATAAAAAATTCTTATTAAAAATATTTTTTTTTCAAAAACAAATAATTAAGTAGTAATTATTGATACATAACTATTCAAAAAAATTTTAATCAAACAAGAATTGTAATCGTCTTATTTGCTGTCCAAATCTGCTTATAACTTTTTAAATGAATTCTGAGTCATCTCTCATTCTTTTCTTATGCACACTGAGCATGCACGAACTTGGCAGATATATAAGCTCTATTTTTGAATTTCATTTAATAAAATATAATTTATATTATATTTTCTATTAGTTATTTAGTTTAACAAAGGTGTAGAACGCAAACTGACTTCTCACAACTGTAAAACGTCATCAACACAATAAATACCAATGTTAAGCGTGCACAAACACGTTAGTGTACGAAACTACTGTCTGTAGTTATTTGTGTTTCAAAGTCAGTAGCTATGCCAGCGCCATCAGTACAGTTTCTCGTAGCAAAATTTGCAAGTACAAGAAATTCGTATGTTTTTTTATAAATATCTTGTTAACAATGAAGAAATGTATCTTAAAAAAAATTAACAGATGAAAGTATATGTAATAACAAAACAAAATGTAATAACATAATATTTTAATTTTTTTTGGGGGGGGGGGATAATTTGTTAGAGGGTTGCACCCCCTTTTATATTATTCTACCGGCTCCCTTGTCATCATTTAAGATCTTTTTCCACACAATCAATCCCTCTAATACACACTACATGCACCAAAAGTATTTGGACACCCGGTTGTTATGGTGGTGGAAGCATAATGGTGTGGGGATATTTCTCGTGGTTTAACCTGGGTCCGTTAGTTCCTGTGGTTGGAAACATGAACCCTGAGATGTATGTGGACATTCTGGACAATGATGCACTCCCAACTCTGGCAATATTTCGAGAAAGGCCCATTTCTCTTCCAGTAGGATAACTGCTCCATTCACACATCGAGGCTTCCACAGACGTGATTTAACGAAATGAGTGTTCAAAAACTGGACTGGCCTTCTCAGAATCCCGATCTAAATCCCATAGAACACCTTTGGGACGAATAAGAGAGCAGATTTAGTAGCCAGCCAAATCAACAATCCTCACTTCAGCTGTGGTGGAAGCTTGGGAGTCAATTCCTATGGCTACTTATCAAAAACTGCTGGAAAGCCTTCCCAGACGTGTGCAGGCTGTCATCGATGCAAAAGGGGGACAAGCATCACATTAATATGTGCCTCAGGACGCTCTAAGTCCATACCACTGGGTGTCCGAAAGTGCCTCGGGACGCTCTAAGTCCACACCACTGGGTGTCCGGATGTGCCTCAGGACGCTCTAAGTCCATACCACTGGGTGTCCGGATACTTTTGGCCCGATAGTGTATTTGTTCTTCCCCATTTTCGGTTGGCAGTAAATTTTCCAAAAGTAAGCTTCTTTAAATGTGCCACCACCATCCTTTCAATTGATGTGATGTTGTTGTTGTTGTAGTTAATTTATGTCGCACTGGAGCTGCATGATGGGCTATTGGCGACGGTCTGGGTAACACCCCTGAGGATGATCCGAAGACATGCCATCGCAATTTTGATCCTCTGCAGAGGGGATGGCACCCCCGCTTCGTTAGCCCGACGATCTGCACGCGAAGTCGAGCACTTTACGGTAGAACAGTTTAACGAGGACCAATATCGCACACCCTCGGTCCCTACGCAGACTGATCCAAGTGGTCTACCACCCGCACACTGACCGTAGCCAGTGATGCTTGACTTCGGTGATCTGCTGGGAGCCGTGTCTTAACTATCAGTCCACTGCGGGATGTGAACCAGTGGATTCTATAGGAGTTAATAATTGAAATTATGTATTCTATGTAGTAATCACTAAATTATACTGGGGAGCAAATTTTTCGTTGCAATTCAAATACTTATACTCAGGGCAAATGCTTAATCGTGCGTAATTCGTGTATGAGAATTTCAAATCTGAAATAAATTTTGCTTCTAACGCTATAGATTTTTTTTTTCAAAAAAATTTTATTTTTTGTCTACTTTTTTTTAAGTTTAAAAACTTTACCTGGTACAAGGATTCGCTTAAATGTTCTAGGGGAATTGGGGCTCATCATATGTATTAAAAGTGCGTAGGAAACTTGGTTAATCCTGATGATGTGCCGTAACTTCCTTAGAAGTTTGTTACAAAATTTATGCGACCCTCTGCCAGATATAAAGTTTTTAAACTTGTACATTTCGACAAAAAATTAACTAAGAATGTCAATTAAAGAAACTGCAGCTTGGTTAGAGAAATCGATGGCAGATAGGAAATCAGTGGCGTGAAAATATCCAAGATCAGTTGAAAAAATATCTCATTCAGCAAGAAACTAAACAAAAGAAAACAGTTCCAAAGAGTTATTTTTATATCATTAAAATTTTGCATTTAAATGCTTGCGGATGAAAATAAAATTTTAATCATGAACGCAATGCGTTAATGAAACGAAAAAATATAATTTTTATTTCAAATTAAAAAGAAATTTCAGTACAGAATCAGTTATTTGAGCTGAATAAATAAATTTGAAATAGATTTTCAGTTCAAATACTACATAAGTATTTTACGTTAAAAGCAAAAGTTTCTGATTATGTGGAATTTAAAAATTAAAAACGCTCTTTATTTTGCTATATTTCTATGGAAAGAACGGAATTTCTTTAAAAGATATAAGATTATAAATAATTTTTTAAACTAAAATGTCCATATCCAAGAGCATAAGGAGAAATTGTCTCAGAAGGGTACAGATAACAAAGGGCAAATATTCATTAAAATATTTCGTATATCGTAACTACACATTTTTTTTTCTAAAAAATAATTTTACGTGTGGGCATTAGAAATTTTTACAAACAATTTCGGTAATTTAATTAAAACCTACCCAATCAATAAACTTTGAGAAAAGATTTACATTTTTAACAACACTTTGAATTCTTCAACAAATATCTTATCACGTGTTAAATTATTTATGTTAAGGTGCACAAAATAAGAAACAGTGAGCATTAGTGTTATATACCGAAAAATGATGTTTTTGCTCCCATTTAAGGAATAGATTCAACATGACACGTTCCAAATATTATTTATAATCATCTAAAAATATTTTTAAAAATTATAAGAGTTGCATAATTATTGGATTTCAAAGAGAGCGCGCAAGTGCACATCTGATAAAATGAAATCTTCTAATGTCTTTTCTTTAAAAAGGTAGATGAATCTAAAACGATATACTGCTGCCATCTATTGTAGAATCGATGAGTATAAATTATACTTGATATAATAAATGAATCGTTCTTAGCTACACACCAAAAAACGAAAGATATCACCCTAAAATACTTTTGCTCTAATGATCGTATTTTCACGCGCATGTCAATCTTAATAGTTCGAAGGGGTGTATTTAATTAGTAATGTACTTAATTAGTAAGGGGTGTGTTAATTAGTACTAACTATTAAGTCATGAAATATGAATCAAGATACAAAAACGTACTTTTTCTGAATAAACTTAACTTTTTTTCCTCGACAGATAAGAATTTCTGTTCCTCAATATATTGGGGAGGGGAGCCGCAATCTTGAAAATATGTTGCCAATATTTTGGTCATAAGAACTGTCGAAAGCTTAGAGCGACTCTTTCGCCAAACGAATCAACAACAAAAAATTTCTAATTCGCTTAAGCCTTGCAAGAAATTATAATTTTTTTTCTTATCCACATGTAATTACATGCAAAAATAATTTTTATCAATTTTTAGTTTTTATCATTTTATTTAATAATGGTCGAAAATTTTTAAATTGGCATATACAAAAATTTTAAAATGATTTTAAAGATTATAATTTCATTTGACAAAATACAAAATTTGGACGAAATCGGTTGAATAGTTATCAAATTTTAAAATAGTCATATTTTTAAAATTTTATTTTTAAGGAACAATTAGAGCGATTTCATTCACATTTAGTATTTAACTAAACAAAAACACATTCTTTAAAATGATACACAAAATAACGAATTTTCATGTACTAAGTGTTACTCTTAATGGTTCCAGGGGCAGGGGGTGACCTTAAATATTTTAATTAAATAGTCGTAACTTTTAAGTCACGCTAACAAGTAAGTCAATCCGGGCTATGAAGTAAATCTGATACCAGATTAATAAAATATATTAGAAAAGAAAAAAATTTCCTGTAATAAAAACTAAGAAAAAAAAGTATTACACTATAGTGGAATACTTTTTATAAAGAGTATACTCCCTCTGGCCCAAATTAGTTGCTACATTTGAATACTTCTGTACTAATTATTGATTCTGATGATTTTATGCCTTTGTTTGAATATTTTCCCGAAATTTCAGGGGCTATGCTATCAATCAACATACTTACTAAGCATTCTCTCCTTAAATCAGTACCAAATTAGTTTCATAAGTCCAAGATTCGCACGCTCTTAAGCCACACCTCATTTTCTAAGGACTCCATCACCAGTAAACACACAAAACTATCTAATGAATTAGGAATTCATTAGTAGAATGATTTTAATGTTATCGATTTATTAAACTGCTTCAGAAGTAATTTATAACTCCACCTACTTGAAATGTGACAGTTTTTTTCGATTCGGACAAATGTAGCAACTGATTTGGGACGCAGGGAATAATTATTTTCAAAGCATGCAGTTATTTCGTTAATACTTAAAATAAGCTAGTAAAAAATAGCGAAACTAATGAGTCATTTCTTTCTCGGGATCGAATGAAGCACAAAGAATATACTCAGGGAAAGAAGTCTAGCTTTCATTGACATAACGTAAACTAGTTCACAAAGATTAGGAGTGGTCTCTATATATAAAGGAAAAAACAACATTTAGGGGACACAACAGCAGAGGTTCTATAAGTGGGTTTGCACCCTCCTCTCCTCCTAACCAATACTGAGAATGGGGAAGCGTACAGGTGAAGAAGTAAAGTTTTCTCTTTTTGTATCATTGGTTTGTTCTGTATTTTTACACTATTGATAAACAGTACAGTACATTTAATTAAGAGTATATATACATACTTTGAGAATACATTTATATCATACATGTTAATTAAATCTGCTAACACATTTTGATATAGAAAGAGAGAATAAAATGGCGGTTGGCGGGAAGCAGTGTACCTAACCCAGTGCCGGATTAAGTGCACGCGGGGCCCTTAGATAAAAAAAAATTCCTCGTATATTTCTTATTTATTCAAATATAATAGTATTTATATATCTTTCCATTCAAGAAAGCATATTTAAAATTAAAATAAATAATAATAAACTGAATTTTACTTTATTTTGTTAAATTAGAACTAAAAATAATCATAGCATTTTATAATCATAACAAATATATTTGAAATTGATTTTTTTTTTCTTTTTGAAATCATTGTTTTTCTTAATTTTTTTCTAATATATATTCAAAAAATCCATTTTAAGGGGGCCCCAGGCAAGACAAAATTTATTTTTTTGACAAATTAATATGGTGCAGCATTGTTTGCTGGAATTTTCAGAAATTTATAACTCACTGACCCTAAAGTTTACCTTTCCGTGATAACGCCCTCAATCATTAGTTTTTTTTTTTTCTTCTTTATTTAATGAATTTTTAGCAAACAAAACAAAAATAGCAGCTAATCGTGTGTAATTTTTTTCTGAAACCATTATCTCTACTTATTTTTTGCTCCACCATTATTTTTCATGCTAGCAATATAATTAAAAATAAATATTGATTTATCTTCGGCCAACATACCAATGCAATGGGGGAGAAGGAATAGTAACTTAATCAGAAATCTCATTCTTGTACAGCAGTATGATGTGTTGTTATGTATTATTTCAGTACATATTAAATAAATGAGCAGGATCTAGCATCTCGCAAACACATTTAATAACAACTTAACGAGATACACAAACACAAACTGAAACTTAACATAAATGTAAACTGAAACTAAAAGTAAACAGTTACTATACAGTTACAGTTAATCTGGCTGATGCCACATCTCCCCCCTTTAAAGATTTAGTCTATTGGGAGCTTTCACAATTCTTCCAGAGCGAGTCACAACAGTTTTTGGAGATACATCCTTCTTCTGAGTTAACACTGTAGGATCTGGATCCGTTATTTCTGGTAAGCTCCTTCTGTTATCTCTTTCTGAAAGAGCTTCCTCTAAATCATCGTTTAGCGGTGGAATCTGTAGTTTAGATCCTGGAATCAAATGTTTCCTATTCCGTCGAAGCACTTGTTTGCCTTCTTTAACAAAGTATGACCTTGGTGATTCAGCTTTTCTCTGTACAGTTCCAACAGCCTTCCTATCAGTTATCCATACCTTGTCACCCGGATGTATTGGTTTCAATTCATGAGCATTGTGCCTCCGATCATAATCCTTTTTCTGTCTTTCTATTCTTTTCTCTTCTTTTTCTTCCAATATCTCCTTCTCTATTAGCTTTGGTTGAAGTAGTGAAATTGCTAAAGGTAAGGTTGACTGTAGTCGACGCCCCATCAACAATTCAGCAGGACTGTAGCCGTTCTTTAAAGGTGTTGTCC
>NC_092215.1:23458040-23502773 GCF_043381705.1 Parasteatoda tepidariorum
TTCCATTTAGGCCATTCCGAGGGAATCGAAAAAGGAAATGATTCTGGCGGCGTTATATGATATGCAGGAGCTGATGTCATGATGTAATTTCAGAATATCGAAGGAGAGTCAAAACTTACTGCGTTAATTTGTTTTCTTTTACCGCTGCCACCATGTGTTGTTATGTATTATTTCAGTACATATTAAATAAATGAGCAGGATCTAGCATCTCGCAAACACATTTAATAACAACTTAACGAGATACACAAACACAAACTGAAACTTAACATAAATGTAAACTGAAACTAAAACTAAACAGTTACTATACAGTTACAGTTAATCTGGCTGATGCCACATGATCATTTTTCATCCATCATTACTTGATCATTTTGCAATAATTATGAAAAATAACATTTTCATAATTTTTTTTTATTATTTCAAACAGAAAATATGATACAATTTCAAGAAATAACAGCTTAAATAAACAAATTGGAAAGAGATATCGATGGAATTTGGTCCAAAGATTTTTCTCAAGACTGATTTCAATCTCCAGGACTTGGCATGTATGTGCACGATCAACTCCTTTCTATTAGAAACTTATATCTTTGTTGATTTATTTCTTCTATTTCATTCAAATGTTTCTTTGTTCTGAAACATGCAGTTTTATATGGCTAACATTAGTTATCATCTACAATCTCTTCTTTTTCAGAGTGCTTGTTTTCGTTTCCATCCTCATTGTCTAATGCGCTGATGATATCTGTTATTTCTCTTTCCCCCAGTTCAAGATAGATTTATTTTAATTTTCTAATTCACTTGACTAAATTGCACTTTAGAAATCTAAAAACACTATAAGAGTTATATGATCAACTCCCAAATACTACAACAATCTATTCTTATCCTCTAATTTCTAAATTCCAAATTTTGGAGAAAAATTGTATCTCTCTCTTGACTTTTTGTCCACTCTCTTTTTTCCCAATGAATAAGAGCCCTGTAAAGGTGTAATTTTAAAAGTGTTTAATGTATTCGGTCCAAGAATGACATAGAATTTACTCAATTTCAATTTGTTCTTCTCAGACAAAGTAATTTCTTAACTTATATTATTTAGCTCATATGTGGCCCTCGAGTACAAAAGATTGAAGATCCTTAAAAATCAATGTCATCTTTCCAATAGTTATTTTTTTTTTCTTACTTCTTCAATATTTAGAATGAAATGAAGTAAAATAAGAAAGTAGTTAGCATGAAAAATATTAAAAAACTGATAAAAATTTTTTTATTTGCAATGGCAGATCGCAAGACAACTGTAATTAAAAAACAGACAATAACATGAGAAACAGAAGGAAAGATGAACAATACCACAAAAACAAAACTACAGAGTCTATAGATCGTTCATTTTGTGACGGGCTCTCCAATACTTCTTCCACAAGTGTCCCGAGTTTAGTGCCTAATGTGGTTTATGTCAATTTCTTCTTGGATATTACTGTGTGCAAATAGGGCTTGGTAATATATTTATACGGGAATAGATTTTTGGAAAGGCAGTCGTGGCCAGTAGCGAGGCGAAAGGTGCCCACAGACCTGTCCCTTGGCCATAGTGGAATATCCTTTATGTCGTTTATCCATTTCCTGTCTTTGTTTGCCTCTTCTATGTTTTTCCAAAAAGACTTTAATTAACCGCTTGGCGGTGTGATAAGGAATTGGTTTATTTATTATTTGTGTAATTTCGGTTGTTTTCTTTGCCAAGGAGTCTGCTGATTCATTTCCCTGGAATCCGCAGTGTGCTGGTACTCACTGCAACGCAACCTCTTAGTGGCTTTCTATTAGGTTATTTAAGGTCAGACGGCAATTCAAAGCATTGACACAGGAGCCTCCGATGATGAAATGGCTAGGAGAGCAGCCCTAGAATCCGACAGAATGACAGCCTTTGAAAAATTTTCCAGTTGGAATTGGAGCTGTGTTAAGGCGATTCGAATAGCTGCGATCTCTGCATTAAAGGCTGTAAAAACTGATAATTAACTTTCAAAAAAATTCCCTTAGCTAATTTATTTTATTGAACATTTTAATTTTATGCTTTGGAAGCAGTTAAAATACTAAAAACTTAGGAAAATCTTAAGTATGGTAAGATTAAATGAAAACCCAAATCTCAATTTTAAAAAATGCAAATTTGCGAGAGTATTTCTTTGAAGTGTTTATTGTAACAATTCAAGTTCAGACATACAGTACACTCTCGATTATCCGTGCACGGACTATCCGGTTTGCGGATTATCCGTGCTCATTCCGGAGTCACACAAAAAATATAAAGAGAAACATTTTCAAGATTAAAAAAAATTGATTCATGAAGTTATAACACTACCAAATTTTTGGAAAGCAATATTCGTTATAGGATTGCAGTATATGGAACAAATCGTCTACGTTATGGATGATATGGAAAATGGTCTACGTTATCACGATCGTGGAGAAAGATGATACCTCTTGATGAACAATCCTCTTCAGATGTTCAAGAAAAATATGATAACAGTATTCTCGAACAAGCAAAAGAAATCTAAGGTTTCGAAATTCTTTATGAAGAAAATTTAGAAGATTGGTTTCAAAGTGATGCATGTGAACCTGGCTTCCAGTATTTGACTGATGAAAACGTCGTTATGTTGTTAAATCAAATAGTGATGATAGTAACTGAAGCAGAAGATGTAGTAAATGAATGAAATACAATTTCTCATTCTGCTGCTCTGTGGAAACTTTATTAGATTATATGGGAGGATTTGATTACGGTGACATTACTGCGGCTCGTAAAATATGTGTATCGATATATGGCGAAGACGCATTACACATTTTTTAATAAGGAAAATTCCAAGTTTGATGTTATGCATGCAAATGTCAGTAATTTTTTTTATTTTTTGTACTGATATTGAATTTTTCTTTAATAAAAGGAGTTTTCGGATTATCCGTGTTTTTCGATTGTCCGTGCGACCTGTCCCGGTGATTAACCCGGATAATCGGGAGTGCACTGTATTTTCATCAAAAACCTTGATATCAAACTAACTCTCAGACAAACTTATTACTCAAATAAAGCCAAAATATATGGTTCAATTAATTTATGAGAATATAAAGATATTTCTGTTACTGTAGTGCTCTAAAATTTAGAAAAAGAATCAAAACTAAAGAGATGGATAACTTTATTTGAAACAGCAACATTTCATACATGTAATTATTAAAAGTTCATAACACTTATGAATTTGAAATAGCATATAGTTTATTTCTTAACAGTATTTCACAAATCTGAATGACAAAATTCATTTTTGAATGATCACTAAAAAATTAACAATACTTTGACAACTTATTATTACAGTAATAAAATCATAAATATTATTAAAATCACATTGTTAGAAATTCTAAATTTCGAGCAGACTAATAAAAAGAATGAGAGAATTTTATTTACTTTTTAATACTTGGTAAACTCATAAAAATTACTCTCTTTTTACTTAAGGCAATCAATCCTTTATTTGTCAATCTGTACCTCGATTCAATGGAAAATGACGGAAAACAATTTTATTATTATTTACATTTAACAGTAAATGCTTTCAAAATGGAAATTTTTTTTAAATGTATTTCATTTCGAAATCTGTCACATTTTGATTAAGGTACAAATAGTAAATGCATTAGTATTGTACTAAAAAAATTATTTAGTTTAATTTCAAATATTATTAAGCAAATTCATGGAAGTTTGTGTTTGTTTTAGATCAATTTCATTAACCATAATACTTTTCTGCTCAAAATTACTCGTTAGAGTACATTTCGAGGGGTGATGTATCACAAGATGTATCAAAGAACTTCTCTATAGAAATAATAAGTCAGTATAATAATAAGTATAATAAAAAATATTTCTTAATCGAAAATTCATGAAAAAATGCTAAAATTTGACAACTGTTAAAAAAAGCCTCAACTTTTTTATTAATCTCCTCTCTGACTAAAATGTCTCATAATATTTTATTAAAAAAGGTAACAGGTCTTCAGAGCAGACCACATTCTAGCTTACAGAACAGAGCAAAGTTAACTTGATGAAATATTTAGTTCATAAAAAACAATGAGTTTAAAGAAATGATGATTACTTCCTCTTCAGGTACAGAAAATGTTTAAAGATGATAAAATTTCTTATCTATCAATGATTTTGCAGCACTAATGCAATTTTTCACTGTAGCTTCCTCTTCATATGGCTTCATTCTATAAAATAATAACAATAGTAACATAATAATAATACAAAGCAATATGAGATGAGTTTCAAAAATCAATTCTAATAGTAACATAATAATAATACAAAGCAATAAGAGATGAGTTTCAAAAATCAATTCTTAACTTAAGGGTTGATAGCAAAATAGTGATGAAAAACTTTTTTGATAATTCTATGTTTAAAAAAAAAATAGAAGAAAAATGACTGATCAAGTTCTAGTAATAAAAAAATATAACTATTTGTATAATAACATTTACAAGGGTCACTTTTAAAGAAGGAACCAATTGGTTATCGTATTTCCACATTCTGCCAAGAGACGTCAGTTCAGGGTCGGCAATTCTCTCAGTCCTAGCACATAGCTGTAGTTTTGCCTGAGGCTCTAGCATTGTTAGTTGTATGGTTATACTGTTTCGTTTGTAACCGTGTTAATCGGTAACCCTGTCGATTGTGAAATACATAGTTATTAAATGCAAAAAAAGTTTGTGCTGTTGAAATTTAATGGCAGTTTGTTCAAGTTTATGATGAAGGTATAATGAATGACAAATGTGCGTCAATGGCTTTAATGAAAGTATAAGCTTTTTAATGAAAGAACAAATGTTTGTGAATAACAATCTGGTTAACCTGTCATTAATGGAAAGTACTGGATCATTTACCAAACAGCTTTTAGATAGAAACATCAGATTGTTTCCAAAACTCAAGTTATTTATTTTGAAATTGGAGTTTCCTATATAATCATAACCTTTCAAAATTTCTTTTCAAGGGGTTCAATATATTCAACAATCATATTATTCTTGTTTAAAAAAAATTTATTCATTCTTTTGTGAAGCATTGTAAGTGGTAGTTTATTTTGGAGTTATAATTATTCAAATATCATTCAACTTCTTAATCTAATTCTTCTTGATTTTAGTTTTATTTAGCTTTCTCATATGTTCTTTAGCTAGAATGGCTACTTTTAACTAGTGCAACATATAGGTGCATCACTAAAAAAAACCTTCAAGACTGAACCTATTTTTTTGACCAATTAACACTGTCTAGCATTGTTTACCAGACTTTTCAGAAATTTATAGCTCTGTGACACCAAAATCATCAGTCATTTGGTTATTTCTTTCTAAAAAATTCTTTCTTTCATTTATTTATTAATTTTTTAGTTAACAAAACAAAAAGAAACCATTCATGTCTCTTTTTATTTTTCATTTCACTATTATTTATTTTTTGTCCCAGCCCTATATTTTTTCAAAAAAAATAATCTTGGTTAAGTTTTGGCAAGTATGTACATACGTTGGAGGGGGAATGCAAACATGAGTAGATTTAAATTTAACAATAGTACAAATTTTGTTTATATAAACAGATATTGAAATTAATCAATTCCATTTTAAATAAGATTTAGCGAGACTACAAAAAGAAGATGAATAAAAGTCTGACACCACCATTCTTTCATGGTAGCGCGACATCATTTCTTGATCTTTTTGCAATAATTATGAAAAGTAACGTTTTTACAACAAAAAATATGTTACATTTTCAATGAAAAAAAGAAAATTTGATTTAAAAAATTAATAGGAAAGAGATATTGACACAATTTCGTCCACTGATTTTACTGAAGACTGATTTCAGACCTCATGACCGAAGAATGGCACCCAGAACGCTATATACTTAAGGAAGTGGATAAAAGAATAATAAAAACCAAAAATTGCTAAACTGTTCAAGATCCTGAAAAGCACTTTGTTTACAATAATTAAAAATGAGGATGTAATTGGCAGAAGAAGAAAGTAATCAAATGTCATGACAACATTCACATGAAGCAAAATTTCAAAATCTAGAAAGAGCACTGAAGGACAGGCTTAAGATTAAGTGCAATATTAAAAAATGTCATTTAAACAAATTAAATGTAGTTTTAACTTTTAATGAACTATATTTAATACCTGCACCTTATTGGTATAAAAATACTGTGTATTAGTCATTTTCTAAAGTCTGTTTATGGTGTAGCATGTTTTCGCCAAAATATTCCATTGGCCACTCAAATCAGGCTTTAAATTTATTTTTCCAAGTTTTCCAGTAAAAATCTTAAAATTTCCAGGTCAGCGTGTTTTATTTCAATTAGTAATTTGCAATAAAAATATTTATTATCATCAAAATCTTGCTTTAAACAGAAAAAAAAATTAATTATGTTAAATACTAGTGGCACAGTACAATTAATTTTGTGCTGCATGTAAAATATCAAAAGTGTATCCTGATCATTTGAATATAAATCAAAATGTAAAATATTTCTACACATTTGTGTAAAATATACCGTCTTGATATAGTTCACTTTATTATTTTTTCCATTTTCTATTATTGCTGTGAATTTTTTTTTTAAAAAATAACTGTGCTTTGTTAAGAGATTCACTTACCACAGTTAAAAATTTCAAATGATGTAGCCCTTCATTTATCAGCCTATAACTTGCTATTTATCAGTAAAAAGCCATTATTTCTAAATCTTCAATTTTTTACCTTGAAAATGACACCTTACTTACTTATTTATTAAGTTTAAAATTTTTGGTTATCTGGTTGACTAACTTAAAACCTGTACCTGTACAGTCAGGGGTCTGTCTAGGTTTTTCTGAGAGGTACCTATTTTGTGAACATTTAGACATAATTTGTGAAAATTAAAAATTATATTAAAAAATCAACACAAAAATATGGTAAAAATATGGATTATCGTTCCTTGCGGGACACAAAATTAAAATTTTAAGAAAAAATATTTTGTGGAACTACTGTTTTTCCTAAAGTTGAATTTATGAAGGTACTGCTAAACGGTAGCAAATTTGGCCTAGACATACCCCTGACAGTGCAGAACAAAAAAACAAAGATTTGTTTTCCTTCTTTCTAATAAACAAATATAAATAATTTTTTTTTTCCAAGTTTATACATAATTTAACATCAGCTTTTCCGGGTAAAAAAAGATACAGTTTCGGAAATACCTCTGGAATCTAAGCAACATTTACGAACTTTTGACATAGTGAATAATACACAATTCGAATTTAGAATCAAAAATCAAATATTTTCCAACAAAGCAGTAAAATTAAATGTTAACATCTAGTTAGTTCGTAAAATACTATATGGCATTCTAGTTTAGCAGGATAATAATGGATAGAAATTTAATCACGGATTAGAGTAGTGAAAAAGAGGAAATCCAAAAAAGTGTGATTTTTAAACTTATAAATCATGTGATTAAAGATCCCGATGGTTAATTTTAAAATTGTATGAATGCATGTATGCATCGCATGCATGATTTTAAATTGAGAGAATAAATCATGATGCGTAATATTTAGATCACGTAAATACGAATCACGATGCATAATTTTTAAATTGTGCGAATATGAATCCCTATGTCTAATTTTTAAGGCACGCATCAATACAAAAATCTATGTTTGATATTACAACCGCAAAAACGAATCACGTCATTGGATTTTAAGCTCGCGTGAATACGAATCGCTACATAAGCTTTTAAAAGCGCTTAAATACAAATTGCGATATTGGATTTTTCAATCTCGTAAATAAGAATTGCGATGTACGATATTTAAATCGCCTGAATAAGAATCGCAACGTTCAACTTTTAAATCAGATAAATACGAAAATAGATGTTTGATAATAAAATCGCGATTTTAAAAAGGTTTAAATACAAAACGCGATATTGGATTTTTAAATCTCGTAAATAAGAATCATAATGTACGATATTTAAATAGCGTAAATAAGAATCACAATGCGAAACTTTTAAATCAAATACAAAAATAGATGATTGATATTAAAATCGCGTGAATAAGAATCGAGATATTTGCGGAGTTTGGACTAGGGATTTCTAAAAGGCTTGTTTGTATTGTTTTTAATTAGACATAATAAATAAAAATTAATTGAATGAGCAAATAAATATTTTCACCGCAAATCCACCTCATTTTTTCCCCCCGTTTGCTTTCGCGCCAAAAACAGGAAGCAGCAACGTCTGAATTACGAAAGTATGAACTATTAGGAAACGGATAAAAATAAGGAAAATCTTATTTTCTGTGCGTAAAATCGGAGAAAATAGCTAAAATAAGTAAAAGGTGGAAGGTTTAGCAGCTGGGACGTAGTTTGAATTTTCTGTTTATGACTGAATATTCACAGAAAAAGTGGGATATTTATAAATAATAAAAATAAAAAAAATTTTTAAAAAAAAAGTAACTTTTAGATAATCGGAGTTTTTGATAAAAAGGCAGAAATTTGAGAGACAAAAGCAAAAATCCTCTAAAAAGTGGAAAAATCTCACCCCTGATTATAAAGGTCAACCAGTTTTATCCCAAGGAAATGCTTTTTAGGGAAACTTCAGAGGGAGGAATGAGGACTTCAATACTTTCGCTCTGCGGAAAATTAAATTCCTCAAAAAATTTTAACTTGCAGAAAAAAAAACGAAAAAAACAATTCCGCGGAAATTAGCGGAGAAATTGAAAAATCTGAAAAAAAAAACAAAAAAGCGGAAATCCGCGAAAGAATCACATCCCTGTTTAATGCAAGCAAAAGTATTACTCAGTTGATGATATTTCAACTGTGCGACAATAAATATTCATCTAAATAAAGTAAATATAACGGATGGTAAAATTATTTAAATTAAGAAAAAAATTCCAGCTTTTCTCTAAAATTCCCTGATTTTTCCAGGACCTTATCCAAATTTCCCTGATTTTCCAGTATAAAAAAATTCCCTGATAATTCCAGGTGGGTGGCCACCCTGATTGATACTTTGCATACATCTTTTTACCAATGCCAAAAATTCGCGACATTCCATTTTTATGCCAAATGTTTATTTGTCTTTGCAGCCCCCACTAATTGTCAGAATTTATAAAATTTGGTTTTAGGGGTTATTTTTGCAAGAAATATATTCATTTTTTGTACCTCCGCATCAGAAATTTCATCATTTTCTTCTATTTCCCTTACCGTTAATTATACTGTTTGATTATCTCATAACTCTGATTTATGTTTGTTTTTTTTTCCATTTTCAAACATATCACAAATGTTTGTTTAAAACTTTCTTAATCAATGGAAACATTACATGTTGGGATATGACAGTCAAAATTCATGAATAATTTAGCATCCATGGGTTCACCTTCAAAGAGCAATTGATTTATAAAATTTTGAAAGGATATTTTCAAAAATTTGTAGTAAAAATCAAGATTTTTTCATGCATTTTGAAATTGTACCACTTTGATATACAATATTCTAAGAACTGAGACAACAAGGACGCTTAGCATTCATTTCAATTTCATTTATTGCTTCGGCAATAATAGTTTGGAGCAAGTGCTTTCTACTATGAAGCTTGAATTGTTCTTTGATGCAATCGTAAATGTAATGTAGTATTAGCTAGTAGAAACTATAGTTACACTTTTGAAAGCAACATATATGAATTAGCTAGAAAATTTTTTATTAACTATAGAATTTTTTTATGAAAATCTGTAATAATTAATTCCGGCTAAATTGCTATTCAATCTTTCTATATTAATTAATAATAAACCTTATGATTTTGAATAAAAATATCAAAGCAAAGATCAATATATTTAAAAGTCTTGTAAAGAATATTGAAATCATATCTAACCAAAGAAAACCATTTTTTAAATAAATAACAAACCTGTTGATTAATTCAGCTAATGCTTCATAATCAAGATTAGCTTCATTCAAAGCTTTAATACATTTGGTGCTAATCTGTTTTAAACAAACATTTTTGGCTCGGTTATGTATGACTGTACTCCATTGTGGCAAAAGCAAAGTGTACTTCCAGGCAATAAATACAAATTCAAAAAATGTTGGCCAATGTTCACTTTCTAAAAACTGATCACAATACTCAAGGCATTCTTTCTGGAAGAAAAAAAAAACATACATAAAATATATCTCTGTTCATTATTATTTTCACAATTTCATACTAAAAATATAAAATATTAACTGTTTTTAACAGAAAAGTTACTTCAAAAAAAAATTATCATTAGTGAAAAAACTGATTACAACTTAAATTTAAGTAAAAAAAAAAAATCAACTTAAGTGAATAATTTGGTAATAGTAAGAAAAATAATTTGGATTTTTGGGAAAAAAATTCTCGCCATGTATCTTGTGGAAAATAGCATTTATATAAACTTAATTATGTGTAATATTTAAATAGTCACAAAGGAAATATATCACATTAACAAAATAATATTTAAATAGCACGGGATGAATAATTTCAAGAGCAATTCAAACAATAAACAATTTCAATTCTCAATTGTGACTTAATAAAAAGGCACTTGCAATTTTAAAAAGAAAAAATCATATTCAAAGGGTTATTCTAAGTTTAGATAATCATAAATTATAGTTATAATTTTTATAAATGAGAAATGATTTATTTTTTTAACTCTCATTTCATGACATTTTAATACTTAAATATTAAAAATATGAATAAAACTCATCAAAATTATAGGCCATATTATCTTAAGAAATATAAACAGCTACATTTCTTAGCTATTGAGTCGGTTAGATATAGATTAATTGGACACAGATTCTGATCATTCTTGAATAATTAAGAAAGAAAAAATAGCTTCAGGAAAATTATGAAAATAATTTTAAATTATCTGGGCGATCATAAAGTTTGAATGTTACAAATATGATTTAAAATATAACTAGGACACAAAATTAGAATTATAAGTAGGATACAAAATATATTGCTTTCAAACAATAGTAAACATATTGCTTTTCATCCATAGTACTAATTTTGGAAACTCTTAAAATAAATTGCATCGATATGAAGTGACGTTTGATTTCCTACTCGTGTGAATACGAATCGCCATATTTGAATTTAAAAATGTGGAATACGTATCACGATAATGGATTTTCAAATCTCATGAATACGGATTGCAATATGCAATTTTTAAATTGCGTAAATATGAAATGCGACGTTCAACTTTAAAGCCACGTAATTCCGAAAATTGATGCTAATATAAAAATGGTGTGAACATGAATGGCAATATTATTGCTTCTTCTTTTAAAACGTGAATGCAATCACAATATTAGATTTTTAAATTGTGAGCATACTAATTGCTATATAAGATTTTTAAACTGTGTGAATACGAATAAGAATGTCTGAATTTGAAGTCATGTGAATCTAATCTTGATGAGTAATTTTCAAATCAAGAAAACACAAATCGCGCTTAATTTGCAATTTGAAATATGAAAATCAACTCAATATGGAAAGCAAATAGTATGATTCGAAAAGCATGTGAAGTAAGGAGCTGTGACTTACATAAATATTAATTGAAGATTGCAATGCTGATAAACCACTTTAATGCAAAACATGATTTGTGAAATCACGACGTGTTAAAATAATTTTGTAAATAATTTTAACACGTTTCCATTCAGAGGACGTCCAGAGATTGCCAAATTTAAAAAAATTGGAAGTTTTTTAGGAAAAAGCTGAATTTGATTTTTTTTAAACAGCACAGGAATTTAAATATTTTACGAAAACAAAATTAATCGAATAAATTTTATAAAAGTATCAGTAAAATTAAAGAATTTCTACCAGTGTGACATGTGCCTTTATTAGTTAGTTTTGCCATTGATCTTTTCTCTTCCTTACTGAATACAATCTGAAGATGTTATTCATTTATATTCTCTTTTCTTTGTTTTCAATGTATATGATAGAGGACAATTTTTGCCCTAATTCACACAAAAAATTTCATGTTTTGACATAGAGAAAAAAAATACCTCTAAGTTAGGGGTGCTCAACCTGCGGCCCAAATGCGGCCCGCCAACCCTCGATGTGCGGCCCGCGGCCGCAATCTGAACAAAATGAAAAAAAAAATTCAATATTTGTTTTTGAAGAATAATAAAAAAAATTCGGTAATTTAAATTTACACTTTTAAGTTTTTGACGCACCCAATCTCAATCAATGTAGTTTTTCGATGGTTAACGCTACGGATTTCAGCATAGTTTTAAAAATCCCAATATTTTTAATACATCATTATTACAATTTACGAACTTTAATTACCACTTTTAACGCTTTTCGTATGTGCCGATTCCAATGACTTTTCAGTAGTTATTGCTACCCATTTTCAAGTAGTTTCTGAAATAGCGATTTTTGAAAGTTATGAAACGCTTTATTTGTGGAAACTTCATGGAAAATCTAAATGACTTTAGATCCTTTCTTCAACAGTTATTGCTGCAATTTCCGCCCGGTTTTTAAAACTTCGAAATTTTAGCACCATATTATTGCGAATTGCGAGTAAAGAATCGCTCATTTAGGTAACCATTTTTTTGACATGGCTTACTTGTAACGATTTTATCGCAAATCAAATTATTTTTCAATCGTTATTTTAGAAATTATTGCTACACATTTCTACAAGGTTTTGAAAGTACCGATATTTTTTATACGCTATTGCGACATTTTAATTTCAAATCTCGCATTTAAATTACATAAAATTTTGATGGACTTTATTTACTCCAATTTCATCTAAAATATTAAAGTATTTTGGTTATTGTTTTAGTAGTTATTACGTTTTCCCCGTGATTTAAAAAGATTATGATATTTTTAATACTTTGACAGCAAGCGAGTTTTGAATCGCGCATTAAAATAATTATTTTTTACGTGCTCTGTTTGTGCCGATTTTATCATTTGCGTTGTACCGATTTTAACACGAATTTTTTAAGAGGTTTTTCGAAAGTGTTTTTTCTTCTTTCCCGTTATTGCTGCATTTTTATTTGTGATTTAGAATATACCTGATATTTTCACACAGTATTACAACTCGTGAAATTCGATTCAGCTTTAATTTTTTTTCGTAACTTAAAAAGTAATTACGTATCTTAGCCAAATCAACACCTTCCCAGGAAAAAAAAAACCTAGATGTGTTTAAATGCGGTCCGTTTTGCAAAAAAAAAAATAAAAAAATAAATAATTCAAAAAACGGCATAATTCTTTAGTCCCATGAACACGTGCAAGTTTAACAACACACATCGAACCTATTCTTTTTGTTGTCACATGTAATTTAAAAGTCATACATCGTAATTTGTATTTACGCTATCTGAAAATTGCGCATCGCATTTCGTATTAACATTAACGAGATTTAAAAATAATCCATCGCGTTTCGTATTTACGGGATTTAAAATCACATATCGCGATTCGTGTTCTGGCGTTTAAAATATCATCCGTTGCTACTTTTCTCGCAATTCATATGCACGCGTTTTAAAAACCATATATCGCGATTCATATTCATGCATTTTAAAAATCAAGTGTTGTGAGTAGTCCTTTCGCAATTTAAAAGCCACACGATTCGTATTCACGCGATTTGAAAAACAAGCATCGAGTTTTTTATTTACGCAATTTAAAAATCACACATGGCAATTCGTATTCAAGCAATTAAAAAATAACACATAGCAATTCGTATTCAAGCAATTAAAAAATAACACATCGCTATTTGTATTTCCGCGATTTAAAAACCCAGAAAGGAAGAACACCATCTAGGACAAATTCCAAAACTGATTATGTTATTTGCTCTAAGTTTAATACTACCCACAACAACAGCTTCTGTCGAAAGACTGTTTTCCAGAATGAATTTGGCCTGTTCAAAATTACAGAGTAGTCTTTAAATACAATCATTACATTTTCATTTAATGGCTCAAAAAATATCACATGATCAAGTAGATAAAATTATCACAATATTCAAAAATTTTGCAAATTACAGTATAACCATTAAGAAATTTTTTAAACCATTTTCTACCTTCTTGGAGCATTTTATATCATTTATGATTATATGCTGGGAAATGATTTGTATATCATTAAATTTTAACTGTATAAAAAATTTAATCAAGATAAGTTTCGAAAAGTAATGTAAATTTTATTGATTGTTAATTGATTGTGTATTAATTGTAAATAGTAAGTGTCATGTTAAAAATATATTCGTCATAAAAAGTTGTAAACAAGTATCTTAATAGTTTTTTATTATTAAGGAATATAGTTCCTTAAAATTTAATGTGTTTTCTTCTTTCTTTTTCTTTCCTCTCATAGCCTCTTATTATTAATTTAAAATAAAAATGTCTGAAAGATAAAGTACATTCCCTAATAAATGCTAAGTCTTATTTTCCACTTAAGGGGTTTAGTTTTAGTTTTAATCATTTTTAACCCTATAAACTTTCTTTAAATCAAAGTATTTAACTTGAATTTATATTAATGACTAGAATATTTATTTATTTGAAATTTAATTCTATGAAAAAAAAATTAACGTTAAAATTTATGTTTAAATGGACTTTTGTATTTTGTAATGTGATAAAAAAAATTTCAATTTTTCCATAGTTTTTTAATTATTTCAATTTATCTAAATTTTTTCCGATAAATTGATTCTGATTTTCGAATTCTGTTTTCCTTCTTAAGTAATCAGTTTTGCATTTTCTAATTTTAAACGTTTTAAAGTATTGTATTTTCTGCAAAGAGATTACAAGGTTAACCGACAAAAAGAATTTAGTGTTATATAAACAATGATGTTTATATAACAATCACCACCAACAATTGCTTTCAATATGTTGGTCTAGACACTTTGGCATGTGGCCCTTCATTGATCAATCTGCTGTGCATGTGGCCCTTCACTGAAAAAGGTTGTGCAGCCCTACTCTAAGTTGAAAACACAATTTAGTATTTAGCAGATCGTCATAGATTTTTAAAAAAGTCCGTTTAAGTAATTTGAAATTTTGTGAAGGAACTGTTTTTAGAAATCAGAATTTTGTGAAAGGTCCATAAACAAACTTAATTTCTTCCTAGATTGACTCATGACAATAAGCATTTCATAAAATCCTTTGGTATAAAGAACTATTCCAGCATAGCTAACAATATTTTTGATCATATAACTAATGCTGTTCCAAAACAAAAAGTAAATTCAATTCAGTTTACAGCTAAATTACATAAATGCTAATTTATGTAATTTATAATATAATGTATAATTACAACTAATACTGATTCTATGATTCACACACAAAAATATGAACAAAATTCAAAGACCTTCAGAGAAAAAAACACTAAAATTTCAAAAACAACTTGTGATGAGTTGATAACTTTTTTAGTTGTCTAAGCCTGAAATCAGTATAACATGACATGTTTATTATATAATATTTATTTGCATTACAATAAAGCTTTAGCAGAATATTCTTTCTGGAGTAAAAAAAAATTAAATAAATACATAAATGCTTAGGAACAAAATATTATAAGTATGCTTATTTAGCAGGGAGAAAGGATAACATTTCTAGATAATGGTTTAAGAACAATACAACAGACACTATGACAGAAAATAAAATATATTAAACTATGTTTTTTGATGTAACAGTTTTGCTTATATTTTTTAGACAATTTCGATAACAAAAAACAAAATATTTTTCTTCATCCATGTTTAATTTTTTATTACTCTTCAAGGCACATTTCCCATTTTTGCAAAGCTTGCCACATTACTTGAATTTAGCTTTACTTTTATTAATATCTAAAATAACCTTATCTTAGTCAAAAGAGGAATAAGGAAAAGTGTTATTGATAATACACTTACAATCAAGCAATGCAGTTAAAAAAAATCTCACAACTGCTGTGATAATTGTGTTTCTAGAATGTACATAAAACAAAGGAATTTCACTCATTTGCTAAAGTTTGCAAAACTAAAAATTCAAAGTAAATTGAAAGTTAACTAAAACATCATAATCAATAATAAGTGTGAAGGCACCTTTGGAAAGAATGATCCTAAAGTAATATAAAAATACATGAGTTCAATTCCATATTACTGTTCTAAAGCCAGTTTTGTTGATCACTTGCAGTTTTTTATTTGCAATGTCAAGTCTTTTCAAATAAAATTGAAAATTTTTAAAGGCCTTGAAAACTGAAAAAAATTCAAGCACTATTATAAGTCTGTATAAACTTGGTAATACCATACCATAGTCTCAATACTTTCTCCTACTAAGTAATTTATCTAATATGAATTATTAATCAATTTTTGACATTTTAGAAGTTCTATTAAAAATAAACTTTAAAGCTTTTAACAACAATTTATTGCCTAACAAAAAATCTAATTCTGATGAGTTTGGTTTACAATTTCTTCCCCTGCCAATTCTGTAACAGCTTTGCTGCAAAATTATCAATTTTAAATTATTTGCAATTTTTTTAGCCAGGGATATGATATAATACATTAAGTAATTGCTAAATTTGAAAATAAGGCACATAACAATTTAAAAACAATTAGTGTGATTTTTTTTCTTATGGTTTAACTTAAATTTTAGGACTTAATAGTTCTCACAGGGAAAAAATGAATCAAAATTAAAAAGAAACATTCACAAAGATAAATTGATTGAAAAAAACTTACCTTATAGGCTTCTAAGTGAGATCTAACACGCAAAAAAGTAAAAGAGCTGTCTTGGGAACCCCATACATTGCGGGGTAATGACTTGTTAACAGTACGTTGTAACACACTCAATCTAGCATCAACTGGTGTAAGATCTGGCTCTGGCACCAATTTAACTAGAGTCTAAATACCAAGAAAATAAATTTTTCAATTTGGTGCAATTACAACTGTCATAGTAGACATTACACAGATGCAAAATTAAACATTGAAAAAGCAAAAAGATAGGAGAAACTTTTATCTTCCTCAAAAAGTCATTGTTACAAAAAATAACTAAATATATTTTAAAGGAAAAGGTTTCTTTCTTTTTTCCAATAACTGATCTTTTAGACCCTCTAGAACAGCTAGAAATGTTCCAGTATCGAATCAGAAAATAAAAAAAGTATTAACAAGATTATCTAATATCAAGTTATTTATTAACTTTAATTTGAAGATCTCGCACTTTACACAGATAAAATTAATTCAAAATAGAACACAATAAATATTTCTAAAGAATAAAGTAAAATAAACTTGTAATCAAAAGATATAAAAATTTAGAAGCAACTTGAAATAGTATATAAAAAAAATTTCAATATAAAAAGTAAAAGGTTTTAATCAAATATTTAAGTAATAAATAAATATTATTAAATTATTAATTTAACATAACCCAATATTTTCATAATATATTCAAACTAAATTATCGATCATAAGCATAAGTTTCTTCAAGATTCATGTATCATGAGAAGCAAAAATTATCTGAATAAAAACTTTACAAAGTTAAAATTTATTATTTTGCATTCAAATTTTTTATTTTTCTGTAGCGAAATTCCAGTTTAAACAAGCTAAATCGGATGGTGAAATGCAGCGAAAATCATAAGGGAGAGCGAAAAGATTGCAATGCATCTCTGGAATGCATAATTTTCCACTGCAAAAATAATAAAAAAAGTGCATTGACAGAGCTGTGTAAAAAAATTAAAACTTACATTTAAAAAAAAAAAAAAATTCTTCTGTTTTCATAAAAAGAAGAAAGTGAAAATAATTTTGAGTTGAATTCCTATAGAAATTATGGCTTTAATTTTTGGTTGAATTATTACTTCGGATGAATTATTATTATTACTGAATCAATAACTAATTCCATTTTTTTTCCAAATATTTATTTTATATATACAGTCAAACCTTGATAGCTCGAACTTGAAGGGAGAGGAGAAAAAATTCGATTTATCGAAAATCGCATGTTATCCATGGTAGAATGAAGAAAAATGCTCTTTACATACCTTATTTACTATTCCATATGTATTCTAAAAACACTTTTTACACTTTCATTTAAAAAAAGATTCAATAGTTGTTTTCTTTAGAGATGTGTAAGAAAGTTTGTCTTATAACACTTTCTAAGTGAACTATAGCTTTAAATGTCTCCTCTGACATATTCGGCTGCCTCTCAATAAATCTCCTTACAGTGTCCATTGCAGAAAGTGCTTGTTTGTTAGTAACATTGGGCGGTAAATCTTCGATTTCCTCACCCCCTTCTTCTGATAGTTCACAAGCTTTCGTTTGAGCGATGATATCGTCATCCCACTGACCACACACTGTTACTGCATCATCTATGTTTACAAACTAATGAAATTCCATGTCATCAAGCTTCACGAGTCCAGTCAATCTGTTCCAATCATTTTCGGTGTAGTTTTCAGCAGAATTAACGATATTGATTGTTTGACTACTTTTGTGATCTTTAATGAATCCAGACTTCTTGAAGCCATTCATTATCGTAGAGGAAGACACATCATTCCATGCCCTGTCAGCCATTCTTAAATTTTTTTATTTTTTTGGAATATTTTTTTAATTTTAGAAAAAAAATCTACACTATTTATGGAAAAAAAATTCAAGTTATCAAGAGATTAGAAAAACAAATTTGTGAAATCAAGTTTTTTTTAACATTGAGTGTATAGGAAATTTGAAGGGAATTTTTTTTCTTCGAGATATCGAAAAATTCATGAAATCGAGGTTCGACTGTATATATAATTTAAATATAGATTTATAATACTTTACACATAGGGTTGAACTTTTAGTAAAAAAGGATCCTGGGTCTTAAAGATTCGCAGTTTGCAAAGTCTACCCAGAATAACTGAACTTGGTTTTTTCTGTTAGAAGCTATTCTTGGTGTATTTTTTTTGTCGCTCACATTTCATCTAGTACCTACAGTTATAAAAGCTTATTATGTGCATCATATAATGTGCTTATCATACCATGTGCAGTAGTAAAATCCTTATCACATATGACACAGTATCCATGATACAAGACATTCTTGAGTATTTAAGAACAGGAAATTCCTTTTAATAATCATCTTCAAAAACTTGATTATAGGTTCTCCTTTTTTAGATGGCATCCAAAAATCTTCAAAACGCCTATCCATGAACGAAGTGATATTAATAAACAACATATAACAATGTTACAATTGAAGTTAAAAAAAAAAAATTTAGAATGCTATGATTTTTTAATCAATAATGCTCCAAACACATTACAGAGCAGAGATTGACTTTGTCCCGTGAACTGGTTCAAGCAGAGATTTTTGGACATCTATGGAGTAGTGAAGTTATTCAATAGTAGTAAATATTAGAATGGACTAACTGTGCTAAAAGTAATTAGAGCTCATAATCAGTTTGAGCACCTAAAAAGTTTTTCTTTGGTTCCAATAGATTTAAATTATCTGTTAAAATATTTAAAATACTCATTAGAAAAACTCATTACAATGCTTAAAAGAGTGATATTATTTACCTCACTAAGTTCAGGAGTGGACTTCATAGCATCACTAATAAGTTCAACAAGCTGTGATTGACTAAGGGCTTTTAAACTTTTTTCAAAATTATTGCTAGGCTTTACATTTTTCAGTGGCTCTCTTTTCACCTAAAGAAAAGTTTTGTTTGATATATACATTTGAAATAATGATAGGCATAAAGACACTAGCAACAAAAAAAAGTTGTGAGATAAATAAATAAAAAATCTTACAAAAAAGTCTTTACTTTGACTAAAAACACAACAATGAATTTCAGTACCTTTAAGCATAATGAATTTCAGATTAAGAAAGGAAAAAGTTAAGGTCATCCAAGCAAACAATGAAAGGAAAAATAGTATAAAAATACTTACACGTTTGGGAGCAATTGTCAGTTCAGCAAAACCTTCTTCATTTAAAACAATACTTTCAGGTGTCATATTTAGTCTCTTTCTTGGGGATGACCGTACTGGGGTTTTAACAGGTGATGACAATCTTTGAAACACACTAGCTTTCTTGGGGGATTTTGTAGGAGTCTTAAAGAAAACTGGATCTGGGGCATCTATAAAATACAGTACTCTATTAGGTGAGAAAAATGTTTGAAACTGAAAACAAATTGGTTCTAAGCAGGGTTGGCAGGTTTTTGAAATGTGACAGTTTTTGACGGTTTAAACCGTCACATCAAAAACCTCACTGTCAAAAATGTTGAAAATGTCAAAAACCTATATTCATATGTGAAATTTAATTAATACATAAAATTTATATATTTTTTATAAAGGATAATCCACAGAAGAGGATTTGTATTCTTTTAATGCCATAGAAATAACAAAAACTATTCAAGCACACCATGAAATATGATTCTATAGAGGATACGACACCAACCAACCATAAAGGATAATGTTTCTAAATATGTTCTAGAAAAAATAAATTTAAAATTTTGAAGAAACACTTATATTTTTAATAATAACCAAAATCTTGTACTTTTGAAAGCTCACATCTTTTGTAATATTATGTATTCATTTTCATGTGTTATTGAAAATCTGCAGTGATATTATTAAGAAATTTATTTATAACCAAATTTAGTGTATAGTATAGATTGTACTAAAATTTAGACATAATAATTTTAATTTAATTAGAATTTCCATAATAATTTGTTTAAATATTTCACGGATCAGTGACTGTAATGTTCTTCTGTTTAGTTTGATTTTTGTGATTGGTTGTTAGTTTTTCAGAAAAATCAGTAATTCAGAATTTTAAATCTTCAATTTTTTTTTAATTCATAGTTAACATAAGACAATACAAATTTAAGTGCTTTCTGTTAAATACACAGAGTAGTTAGTGTCGATTTACAGTATATTCAGCCTATTCATTTACTATGCTGAAAATTTAGTTTATCCAAATACTTGTGAATTTCATTTTGCTGAATACTATATAGTTTTGTTGAATATCTAAATATTCAGCTGTTGAATAATTACTTCTTGCTTTCAAGATATGCATTATTTGTATTCTTAATACAAGTGGAGAAAAAAAAATTAAGAGATAAAAATTGTTTTAAAATGATAAGTGTAATAATTATAAATAAATATAATAAACAATATGAATTATATTTATCATTATTCATAAATATAACTACTTTTAAATTCAAATTAACATACTGGATAATAAAGATATTCGGTATAACATTAAAAAAAAATTTTTATACACTTGTATCTTATATCAAGTTTGTATTTATACAACATAACTTGTAAGTTCCTTATAAATATTAGTTATATGTTCCTTATATGTCAAAAATGCATAGTAATAAACTTTTAATTTTCTTAAGTATCAAAAAGAAAAAAAAAATTTTTTTAAATATAAATATTTAAACAATTTTTGTGCAAAATTTTTCTGCACATGCATTTGAATATAAATTTCTGAGATTTTAAATCTGTTATTTTACCTTAATTTTAATTAAAAAATATTTTAAAACCTGCTGATTACCTATAGTATAATTAAATTTCAATATAATGCATGGCAACTGTTGGTAGTTTTGAAGTTTATATATTTTCTTGGCAAACTTCAGTTCTTGACAGTTTAAACCAGTATTATACCCTTGTCATGTCAAAAACCACTTTTTGACGTCAAAAACCCAACCCTGGTTCTAAGTAAGAATGCAGGTTTGTTATAATTTTAATTTCTGTGGTTTTTTTGCCACACAAGCTTTTTTTAAGGGGTTTTATAGAAGTCCTAAAGAAAACAAGATTAGGGCATCTATAAATTACAGCAGTCTATAGGTTAAAAAATATTTGAAACAGAAAACAGATTATTGGTTAGTTAGGATGCAAGTTTGTAACTACATAAATTTTTATGAATTGTTAATGTTTTCTTCTAAATATGCAAATTTTTTTAAATGCTACAATTGTGAATAATTTGAAAAATGTTTAAAATGAATGATTCTTTAATTTGTTCTTTTTTTAAATTTTTCATTCACATTTTTAAAATAATTACTCATTTTCTAAAATTTAAAAATATATAATTTAAAATGAATTAAACATTTAGAAGAATAGATTAATAGCAAAATGATAACAAAGTAGTTCAAAGACAATCCAAATCCTATCAAGTTAGATAACCTTTCTATCACTTGGATGATAAATTAATGAATACACTAAACCTGGCAAGTACAATAAGAATAAAAAAAAAAATAAAAAAAATTAACTAAAATTATTAATGCATAATTTACTCACAACTTGGAAGCATTTTTCTTTAATTTAAGCTGAAAATTATGAGAAAATATACATTCAAAATAATCATTTTTTCAAAAAAATGAGATTTATTTAAAAAATCATTAAAACATTTATTTATATCCTCCCTGCAAAAAAGAGACCCAGTGGAGAATAATCCTAACAAAGTAAATATTTGTAATAGAAATCAAAATTAAACCTATATGCACAAATAATTTTACCAGTGCGTAATTATTTAATCAGTGAATTATTTTCTTTTTTCAAAATAGAATAAGAATAAAAAGGCAGTGTTTTAAGGGATGGCAGCTTATTTTAACAGAAAGGGCACATTTATAACGATCAAGTGGCAGGCAGGTTGGACCACTCTTCTAAAAACACTTAGGGAGAAAACTGGAAAATTATGATATGCTCTATTATCAAAACATATCACAGTTATATTTAATAAAGCAGACTAAAAAAACTATAGATACACTGATTTTGGATAGTGACCCAAGGCAGGGATAAATACTCAACCCACTGGTCATTCACCCAAGATAAATTATAAATCTACTTACTCTAAATCATTTTATAGATAAAGCTGAATATTGAAAATATGCAAGACCTAAAATAATCTTAGAAAAAGTGGAGCAATTATATTTTTCTTTACAATAAAATTACTATTTAAGTTTAATTTATTAATTTCCTTAAAATATAATTTTTAAATTAACAAAAATCCAGAGAAAGATATATTGGTCTTAAACATTAAAGCAAATAATTTTTAAAATTTAGCATGAAAATACTTACCATACTTATAGGTAGCTGGCTTTTTCTGAAGACCACGATTTTCAATGATATTTTGTTCAGGAGAAGTGGGAGTAGGTGGTAAATTCGAGTTATAAAAGCTACTTCCTACACCTGAAAGTCAAAAGACCAAAAATAAATTAAGTTACATAAGGCTGGTGTAATCTTCTAAAAACTGCAAAATAGTTAAAGAAATTAAAGGAAACATTATTCATATAAATTTGGAGAGTATAACCTGCAGCTTGCATGTTTTACATGTGCAGAATGCGGCAACTAAACATAATTTTAAAAAAACTATAATACTTTTTGTCTATGTTTTAAAAAGCTTAATATTTTTTATATGACATAACTACGAAGATATTAATATGACATAATTTTGAATTTTAGTAATCACTTTTAAAGCTCTTAATTAGCTTCCATTTCAATGTTAATCTAAGTGACTTTCTAATCATGTTTTCAGCAGTTATTGTTGGATTTCCCTGTGCTCTTTTTAATACTGATATGTTTAATACCATATTATGACTTGTGAGTTTCAAATCACACATTCTTATGTAATCACTTTAGATGTGCTTTACTTGTGGCAATTTTATCCAAACCCAAGCTATTTTTCAAATGTTTTTCGTTAGTTATTGTTATGCATTTCCACATGGTTTTGAAAATCCTGATTTTTTAATTACACATTAATACAACTCTTGAATTCATTCAATACTGTTGCACACCCCTGATATAAATTAAATACCAGGCTATTAAAAATACACTATTAATAATGAACAAAAAATAGTTTAAATATTAATGCAAAAAATATACACAGTGGAAATTTCAATAGAAAAAAAAACAATTAAAAAGCAGTAATAAAAAAACAATGAGAAACTGGTATATATTTGATGTTGATATCAAAATATTTCTTATGACTTAAAACGAAATTAAAGAAGACTTAGGCCGAAAAAGAAAAAATTTCATTCAATTTTAGATTTACCTCTTTCAACAAGGGTACAAAAGTCCCGCAAAATATTTCTTCTACCGGCAGCTTCCGCCATAATTTTTTTCAAGCTGTTGAAACTTAAAAATGCTCAGTTGTTGCATTGAGTCTAGAAGATATATTATTTTACACAGACATTGTTTAATTGCATAAAAAACTAATAACACTTCAAAATATAACAAACCAAGCGAGTGGATTTTAGCCAGTCCATACAGATAATAAATAAATTTTAATAAAAGCTAGATCAGACGGAGTTCTTCCTACATTGTCTCCCCATGCAATTAAAAACATTACTTATAAGAAAAACTAATGTTAAAATATGAACTGTTTATTAATAAAATAAATTACAAAATGTTAAAAATTCTGACAAAAAGGAGTCAAAATATGCAACTTTAAGAGTTTAGCGAAAGGCAGAATGATAAGAGGGGGTAGTCAGATAATGACAGTCTCAGCATTTCTCATTTTTTCACCTTCCTCTTTCCATAGCTGATTTTTTAATCATCTGGCCTATTTTCTACCACATTAGGCTAGATTGTCTGTAGCCATCTGCATTTAATATTCCTTCTGCTGTCATAAGTTTAGGCACACTTAGAATTGTTCTATAAAGCTCAAAATACAGATTTTTTCCCAATTATTTTATTGCAAGTGTAGTAAACAGAGACAATTAGAATAAAAATTCAAATCTTAACTGTTCAAAAAAAAGTTTAAACACAAGATTAGATAAATTTAGATTTTTAACAAATTACACCAAATTAGAAAGTTGCTACATTTTCAGCTGTCATTATGAACCTTGGGGTTATTTCAACTTTTATTCATAATGCTAAGATCCAAACAATATGCACATGAAGAAATTTTTTCAATTCTGATAATAAAATTTGAAGAAATATCTATTTCAGAAATCTTAGTTCAATAAATTTTTCAGAGCAAAACATATGCCCAGTTCCAGTGTTTGTTATGAATTATAAACTATAATTATGATATGAAAAAACTGTATAAGACAACTTATACAAAGAAAACAAAAAAATTCAAAAATCAACTGAAGTCACTAAACAAATGACAAGGAAAATCAAATGAGCCATATTGTTTCAAAAGATCTTATGCCTAAATCTACGTCTATAAAATAATGTCTTACAGTTAAAAATACAACAATTTTAAACTGCACTCTATTTAGATATGAACTAAAAGGATAAAAAATGTTAGAATATATTGCAAGTCATATATGGGGAACGGAAAACTGTACTTATCAGTGCTGCAATAGAAAAAAAGACATTAAAAAATAACTGAATATGAATGTAGAAAACATATTCTTACAATGGAAAACTGTGTGTTCCAGTTGATATAAAAAATGACTCATCAAATGAGGCAGCTAAAACTGGTAAAAATGTGAATACATATTTTATTTTATGTATTAATTTTTAAGCTATTTATTCTATTGCCCATAGTATCCTATCTTATCAATGTATTACACATTAAGAAAATTATTAGGGAAAAAAAGTTTTATTTCAGAATTTATTGAAAAATTTTATATGTGCTTAACTTTAGTGGCAAACTATACAAAAGAGAACAAAAAAAAATTCTTTTTAATTTTACCTACTAACAAAAAAAACAAATCTGTCCTGTTAATTTTTGTTCAGAACAATAGACAATTATGCATAACACAGGATATAACTTTTTTTTTTTCATTCTGTATTCACAATTTATGGCCCATTTGAAGTGCTATAGCTCATAAGCGGAATCTCTGAGTAATCAAATTCTAACAAAGTCAGTTTGTTATGCCAAGAAGGCTGAAAGAGAGCTTTCTTTAAATTTTATATGATTCATAACTTAAACCACTTTTTAGCTGAATTTACATATATTTATTATCAAAAACTTAAAATAATTATTTTAATTAAATATGAATTTACAATACATCGTAAACAATTTACGTTACAAAATATATATAGCTGTACTTGTTATAGCTCTATATTCAGAATTGGTATCCCTGGAAAAAATTAGAAACTTAAATTTTTATAAAATTATGTAGGATGTAAGAGCGGTTGGGGCAGTTAAAAAAAATTAGTTTTCGATTGAACTAATCTATCAGAAAAAAAAATGGATCTAAAAAATGGGAATCTAATTTTAATTATAAATTTTAGATTTTGAAAAAAAGAAAAACGACATAAATAACAAATCACACTGACACTCAAATAACAAACAAAAAATTTAATAGTCGAAATGAACCGCGATGAAATTTTAAGTAATCATCTGCAGGAAACTCAATACTGAAAAGATGATTAAATTTAATTGTTTACATACAAAAATCTTAATAACATAAAATTGAAAACAGAAGCATGAAAAAACTTTAGCACGTTCTCTCTGTAATGAATTAATTATAAGTGAATTATTGTCAAAAATACCATCGATGACTAACTTTAAAAAGTTTTCTACAACGATCAAATTTCGATTGTGGTAAAATCAATTTAATAAGAGATATTCAATCGTTGGAGAAATAAAACCTAATCTTCTTACCACGATGCAACGGACAGACAACTAAATTCCCGCTTGTTATGATGATGAAGTTTTCTAAACTGAATCTTGATTAAAAAACGAATGCTATTATAGAAAAATATCAAAATATCATGTGACGTCAAACTCTATTTCAAAGATTTTAAAGCGGAAACAAACTATTAATTTCTAAAATGGCAACAGCCAAGGGTCCGACATCCGATTAAATATCCGCCGGAGCTGGAATTCACACTAATTTTTAAGAACGGTTTATTGTTGTTGTTATTGTAGTTCATTTACGTTACAGGGCTGCACAATGGATGGTGTTTTCAATAGGAATGTAAATAATAACAATCTCGAACTCGGCACCTACTCTAGTTCCGGTTAAAAAGTTTGCAGCTGCTTACTACATGTTATTCTGATAGGCGATGTTTTCAAACGGATAATTTTGTTTTCAATAAAAGAAATAAATTAGATAATTTCTGAGCTCAAATCTGCCGTATTTCATAAGATATTAATGTTATTATGTAATTCTGGGNATAGTGACCATTTGAATAAATGAATGCTCTGAAATATGCTTTGATCCTTTATTTATGGTCTTTGATCTTTAAGTGTAGTAAATAAATTTTAAAGTGTTCAAATAATTTTATTTTGTTAAAGTTTTCAAATTACATGTTTTCGTGTTCTGATATTTTAGGAAATTATATTTATTAAACACTTCACATGCATAACTAACAAAATAATTTTTTTTAAAAAGTTAGTTAAATATTAAAATTATTTCTGTGTAACAAATTGAAGTTCGTTTAGGTTTAAACACATTTCTTGAGATATTCATTTGGCCATTTGCTAAATCAAATTTTTAAGTCAAGTAAAAAAAAAAATTAAATATATAGCAACATGATATAGGAAACGAAAAAGTAAACCCACCCCCTCTATAGGTTGACCACTTGTCTAAGTTGACCACTAAAACAATGCACCACAAGTGGTCAACTTACACAAGTTTTACTGTACATTGTTTCAAGAATCTCAAAACACAATGATGCCAAATGCCTTTAACATACAACTGAAACAGTAACCCGGAAATTTAGGCAGTCCCGAGCTTTCAGCGTTCCCTAGTGTAGAAAACATCATCCATGGGATATAGGCGACTGTCTGGGAAACACCCCCGCTTCGGTAGCCTGACGACCTGCAAGCGAAATCGAGCACTTTAGGGTAGAACAATTTAACGAGGACCAAAGCCTCCCACCCTCTGTCCCTACACCGACTAATCCAAGTTATCACCCACACGGTGATCACTTCGGTGCTCTGCTGGGAACCGTGAGCTCTGAATTCGCAACCATCGAACGAGCTAGGGATAGAAAAATGACGTCACGTTTATACTCACGTTAAACACTCTCGAACGAAAAATGACGTCACGTTAAACACATACGTCACGTTAAACACTGAAACCTCTCGCTTTCGAACGGATTTTGCTAACTGGCTGCGATCTTCATTTTTTGTCCCATCTATTGGATTTCTTTCACCTAACAATTTGCTAACCATAAGGGCAATTCGTGATTCTTTTTTCCATCACAAATTTGTTTTTGAAGTTTAACTCGTTACAAATATTTTTAATACTTTCAATTAAACACATTTTCAATTTCAAAATATCCTCAATTGTTTTCATATTTGATGCTGGTTTTTTTTTTTTTTTTGCCTTATCATTTACCATTGTGTATGTAAATTTCATTGCACACATTTTTAATAACAAAGTTTTTTCGATTGTTTTTCTGATTGACGCAGGATATTTTTTCTTATGACTTACCATTCTGTATGCAAATGAATTATGCAAAAGTAATTCAAAATAAATTCTCTTTTTTTACACGTTGCATAAATTCGTAAAAAACTTTTTGAAATAGAATTAATCGCATACATTAAGATTATTTAAAGTATTATTTGAATAAAAGCAAAATCACGCTAGTTTAATAATAACAAATAAATATAAATTAATATCTTTAGAATAACTTAGCTGATACTTAATGGAGATTCTCAAAACAGAAGAGAAAATTATGCATTTTTTTCAACCCCAAAGTTTGTTATTTACCATTTTATTAAAAGAGTAAGTATTTTAAAAAGGTCAAATGTCAAACAGAAGATTAAGAAATAACTCTAAAACGTTTTTCTTATTCAATTACTTTTTTAATACTATTTCTAACAAGAAAAATTTAAAAAAGATGATTATGGAATTTTTTTTAATCTCAATCTTAACAAATTTTATTCCTAAAAATAATACATAATTCTTCAAAAAATAAATTGCCGAATATATTTTCATTTTCGCATTTTAAAATATGAACAGAAAAATAAAAAAATAATAAAAATGTTCCTTAACTATCCATCTAAATTTATCTGCAACTTAATAATAATTCCAAAACGATTATATCGAAAAAATTTCCGTTCTTCATATTCCATGCTTTTTATTACCCACTTGTATTCTACCCAACTCAAAAGACAAGTGAAAATAAATTAAATTATGTTTCTTAATTATGCATTTCAACTAATCAACTACTTTATTGATTGATTTGTTCATTTACGTCGCACTAGAGCTGCACAATAGGCTATTGGCGACGGTCTGGGAAACATCCCGGAGGATGATCCGAAGACATGCCATCACAATTTTGATCCTCTGCAGAAGGGATGGCACCCCCGCTTCGGTAGCCCGACGACCTGCGCGCGAAGTCGAGCACTTTACGGTAGCACAGTTTAACGAGGACCAATACCGCACACCCTCGGTCCCTACGCAGACTGATCCAAGTGGTCACCCACCCGCACACTGACCGCAGCCAGTGATGCTTGACTTCGGTGATCTGATGGGAACCGTGTCTTAACGATCCACTGCGGGACCAACTACTTTATAAAAATTACAAAAGAGACATTCTAAAAGCTTCCGTTCTTTCAAATCTCTGATAGAAAATTGCAAGTCGGATTTAAAATAAGTATACAATTTATAGTAATTCTTATTTATATTATATAGATTTAGTTACAGTAATCTTTTTTATTTATTATGCACTAATCTCAGTTATATCTTACCAAATTTTTCAAAGAAAGAATTGCACTTTTTACTGCAAATATTTTGGTAGATAAAAAAAAAGTTAATAAAAACACGGCAAGAATTATACTAAACATATTATGATGGCTGAGAATACTCAAAAATTTGGAACAGAAAAAAAGAACGTTCACGTTTAAAGTTGTGCAAGATTATTATAGATTTTATTACAAGTTCAGCTAGAAACCGAAACTAATTATTTAATCCATTTATTATATGAAAAAATAAATTTGTGAGAGAAAAAATTATGTCTGAAATATATTCATAAAATATCTAGGTAAATGATTATAAAAAATCACAAAATACCTGGGTAAAAATTATCTTTGAAATCGGAAATCTAATTTAATCCCAGCATTAAACGCATCCTATTCGAACGTTCGAATCGCTTACACCAGCAGATTGTTAGGTGAAAGACATCCGATAAATGGGAGGAAAAATGAAGATCGCAGCCCGTTAGTTGTTGTTCATTTACGTCGCACTAGAGCTGCACAATGGGCTATTGGCGACGGTCTGGGAAGCATCCCTGATGAAGATCCGAAGACATGCCATCACAATTTTGATCCTCTGCGGAGGAGATGGCACCCCCGCTTCGGTAGCCCAACGACCTGCACGCGAAGTCGAGCACTTTACGGTAGAACAATCTAACGAGGACGAATACCGCACACCCTCGGCTCCTAAGCAGACTGATCCAAGTGGTCACCCACCCCAGGGCTAAAGAGAATAGAAGGGCTAGTTCACTCCGCTCTTAGAGCTGAAGCTACGATTTCCCTCCTCATGACGTCACTGTGTCCACAGATCTCGGAGATCGCAAGCAAAGATATGATAATTTCGCATCTTTCTCTTTGTAAAAATAAGTTAGACTTTTTCTGGTTATTAGCCTTCAAACTTTACGTAATTAACACATTATTTCCGTTCATAAACATAGTTCAAAAAAAACTTTCTTGGTTATTATATTAAAAAAATACCATTTTAAACTTATAAAAATGTTTTGCTAGTTGGTGAAAATGACACGATAAATACTTTATTTTAAAAAGTTCAGTTTTAACTTTAACTATTAAGAAAAATGAAGGCATATATCGACACTTTTTTTATCTACATATTCTTTTATAACGATAAGTTAAGTTAAATTTAGAATCCCTGATTTTAAAATATGTCGTTAATAGCAATTTGTTCATACTTAATCATTAGGAAACATCAACCTTAAACGCTAATTACTGAAACAAAATAATAATTTAGGTTCATAATGACATTAGAAATTTTACAATTGTTTATAGACATTTAAATTTACGATGATATAATTTATAGATATTTAAATTGAAGAGAATATAATTTTTAAAAAAAATCATAAATATTTAGAATAACTACATTAAAAAATATGTTATGAAATTAGGAGAATTTCAACTATATACTATATATTTTATTTATACTTTTTACTTACATTTTAATTTTCTTTGACTTTATCTATTTTTTAATTCTTTTCACCTGCCTTTCTTTATGAAGTAACGAGGCGGTTTCTATTTAGATAATGAATTTTTATAAAAGTTCTTTACGACAGAATAAACGTATTGCTGTTTTATATTAACTGTGTCATTTCGGAATCCATTCTTTACATAGTTGTTCATTTACTTTAGGGAACACGCGAAAAATTATACTTTTTCCTTTTGTTTTTATATCAGAATTTTTGCAAGTTGCAATCGCGCAAACTGGCATTTCGATAATAGTTTTAAATTCTTGTAAATTCACTACAAAAACTGAGGAAAGTCATTATAGAAAATAACAAGTGTCTTAGAATATCTCGCGTTCCGTTCTTGAAGTAAAAGTGCGAGCTTTGCGCCAAAGTGACGTCACTAGAGTGACGTTGGAGGATTGGCGCGGCGAGAGATACTTCAAAGGAGTGAACCAGTCCTTCTATTATCTTTAGCCCTGCACCCACCCGCACACTGACCGCAGTCAGTGATGTTTGACTTCGGATTATGTGGGGGAAGAGTAGTTATAGACAATGTCAACCTTCATATATGAAAAGGTACAACGACATAGAGTCGAGTTAGCATCAATTGAGTCGAGTCTTATTGACACAATTGAAGCGAGTCTTATATACTAGTGAATTTTAGTTGTAATTTTGTAGTGGTAGATACGCTACGGTATTCCCCCACCAGAATTATAGCTGTGATAGAATTCGATACATGGATACCACTAGTTGCTGTATTTGTGACAGACCGGGAGAGCTGGATTAAGATCACCGGGTTTTGAACATTAGTCATGAGAGCTGTATTAAGATCATGGTCGTAGTCGATCCTGTGTTGCCTTTATCAGTCTGGTGAACGCAGGTTGACGTTGTGTGTGATCGAGACAAGACTGAGTAGCAACAGTGCGAGGAGGTGGATAATGTCGCAGTCACATGTAGTAAGTCAACTGTTCCATGTGGACCATTCATCGAAGTAGGCGTTATTGTTTAGGTAGGCGTGTTAGTATCGAAGTGGGCGTTACTGCCAAGGTAGGCGTGTTCACATCACGCGCGGGTCACCAATGTGGGGGAAGAGTAGTTATAGGCAATGTCAACCTTCATCTATAAAAAGGTACCCCGACATAGAGTCGAGTTAACATGTCTTATATACTAGTGAATTGTAGTTGTAATTTTGTAGTGGTAGATTCGCTACAATTACTTACCATCAAAAAAGAAAATTCTTGTAGTACACGTTGTTCACTAAAATCATTGAATAAACTATAAAAACCCAGAAGCTGTAATGTACACTTAAGTCAGTCTTTATTTTTCAAAATAGTGGGGTATATTCATTGTTAAATCGTTTCATGGGTTCAAATTAGCTGTCGAGCGAGGCAAAGGCACCTACTATTTTTAGTATTTCACAATTGTATCTTTTCGAAAATCTTTCATGGAAGGATTTGAGCTAATTTACAACAGGGGTTCTATTATAAATGTATTCAACAAATTTCGAAAACGTTTTTCAAAGGGATTTTAACCCCTGATGAAATTGAAGATTTACAAGCATTTTAGGTCAGAATAATTAGTCAAAGCTAGATTAGGACACCCCATGGTTTTCACATTTCTCTGTCCTCTGTTCATCACCAAAGATCTATATCTCTACCTGAATTAATTTCCTAACCGGATAATTCCCTTTTTATAGTTTGTCTACAGTAAGAATCCCCTCCCCCCGTCACAAAGTCTGAGGCCGTCTGCTGCTATGTAAACAAGAATAGCGCATTTCAGGGAGGGTAGCTTCTCTACATTCTAACACAATCATCATCAGCAGCACGACATCCCTTTGTGGGCCTGGGCCTTCCTCAGAAGCTTTTCCCCTTCTCCCAGCAATTGATTTCCAGTTCTTTACTTTTAGGATAGCGAATTCCTCATGCAACAGTCTTTCCATCTCTTTTTGGGCCGCCCTCTTGGCCTTTTATTGGAGGGGGTTGCATTAAAGACTTTAAATGCTGTTCGTTCTGGGCTCATTCTTACTACATGCCCGGCCCATCTCATTCTACTTAGTTTAATAGATTCAATGATATCACTATTAAAGATCTTATATATTTCAAAATTACATCTTTTTTTCCAGTTGGGTCACTGCGGGTCAAGAAGGGTTTAGGAGCAGAGTTATATGGATGGTGCTTTCGACACTAATTAGTGCTGCAAGTCGCGTATACTTCCGGGTTACTGTTTCCGGCGTATTTTAAAGCCATTTGGCTCACAACGTGATCGTGTTTTAAGATTCCTGCAAACGTGGTATTTGAATACTTATTACTAAACTTAGTCTTGTTCCTCGAACAATATGCTAACACTAACGTAAGATGGTGCACATCTTGCAACATGAACAAACAGTAATAAACAAATGGAAAGAGGCCAAATTAAGACTGCCAAAAAAGCGAGTTATTCAAAATCTAGCAATCATGTCACCTTTTTTAACAATATATCTCTAAAAAACTAAAGCAAATTTTCACTTCAAACTCACCAGAATTACATAACAACATTAATATCTTATGAAATATGGCCGATTTGAACTCAGAAATTATCTAATTTATTTTTTTTTATTGAAAACAAAATTTTCCGTTTGAAAATATCGTCTGGCAGAATAACATGTAGTAAGCAGCTGCAAACTTTCTAACCGGAACTAGAGCAGATTGATACATCTAGAGATTGTTATTGTTTACATTTCTACTNCCATTTGGCTCACAACGTGATCATTGTGTTTTAAGATTCCAGCAAACGTGGTATTTGAATACTTATTACTAAACTTAGTCTTGTTCCTCGAACAATATGCTAACACTAACGTAAGATGGTGCACAGCTTGCAACACGAACAAACAGTAATAAACAAATGGAAAGAGGCCAAATTAAGACTGCCAAAAAAGCGAGTTATTCAAAATCTAGCAATCATGTCACCTTTTTTAACAATATATCTCTAAAAAACTAAAGCAAATTTTCACTTCAAACTCACCAGAATTACATAACAACATTAATATCTTATGAAATATGGCCGATTTGAACTCAGAAATTATCTAATTTATTTTTTTTTATTGAAAACAAAATTTTCCGTTTGAAAATATCGTCTGGCAGAATAACATGTAGTAAGCAGCTGCAAACTTTCTAACCGGAACTAGAGCAGATTGATACATCTAGAGATTGTTATTGTTTACATTTCTACTGCAAGAACTGCATTTCTAGAAAAAATGCAAACAATATTTCAAATAATAAAATATAAAGCCTGGCAATAATAATGAAAATTTTGTGGTATATTAGGAAGTATTTTATAAATGTAGAAAAATTCTGACCCGCATGAAGATTTTCAAATACATATTACTTTTTTTCTTACAAATAATGTTACCTTGGTAATTGTCAGCATTCGTTTTCTGAAAATCGTCTTGACTACGTCGGTTGACATTCTAATATGTATTTCCAACAATATCTAAGAATATTGTTTTGCGATGTTGAACATACATTATAATAAAGTTCATTTTTATATCGTACAATATTTCGCTATGACATCGTACAATGTGCGAAGATGTGCTTTTACGATATCAGTTTTTCAGATATGTGCTACTTGAGTTTACAAGCTTGCTATGATGCTACCCAAAAATAATTGACGGCACTATTTTACACAAATATACCAAAATAAGGGATACACTCAAAACATATCTAACATTACACTTTATTTATACTGTGGTATTAATTTTGATAAATTTGTTTTAGGCTCTCGAACGATTAGAATTAAAAAATTATAGAAAATTGCTATGAACGGTAAAACTACGCATAAATTAAAGCACAATTGATAAAAATAACTTTTTTCCAGAATATTAGGCCGGTTCACAGATCACTTAAGTGATCCGTAAGGATAATAAAAGCAAATGAATACACCAGAAGTTTTCTAAATTTCTTCCGGTTTTAGGTAGTTTGTGATTGTTTGCATTCAGTCAACCATTTATAAGAATCGTCATTTGAAGACTTAAGAATCGCTATTTGAAATAAAAGAAAAAAATATATAATCGTTTTAAAACACTTCTTACCATTTCAGCAATGTACCAACTTCGAAATGAAAACGTAAATGACACTTTGTAAAATGAACTTAATGTTACTGCTCTTACAATATGCTATGGCATATTGTTAGAGTAGTGTGAACACTAACGTATGATCGTGCACGATTTGCAACAAGAACAAAGAGTTATAAAAAGTAAAAAGAGGCCAAATCGGGACGACCAAAAAAGTGAATTCTTTCTAAATCGAGCAACCATGCACCCTTTTTTTAAAAAAAAACAAAACAAACATCCATAGATAACAAAAACAAATTTTCACGCCAAACTCACCAGAATTACTTAATATTTTATAAAATACAGCAGGTTTGATCTCTGAAATGATATACTTTATTTCTTTCATCAAAAAAATATTGTCTTGAAGAATAAGCTGTAGTAAGCAACTGTATACGTTCTAACAGGAAGTAGAGCAGGTCAAGAGCTCGAGATTGTTGTTGTTTACTTTTATAATGAAAACTTCCCCTATAAGGAAGGGCCAATACATGGAACCGGTATTCTCCCCACATGACGTATTTGAGCTGTGGGATCGCGAATAGATCTTTGGAAAGATTCCAATAAAATACTACTCGGGATCGCAATGCTCGAGTATGCCATCTGGAGAGAAGACTGGTTCCATGTCTAGACTCTCTCCCCTTCCCACTTGTATTAATCGTATTTATTCCTTTTATTTTAAAAGGCCGAACTCCGACATATGCTCTAGCCAATGCACGATTTTACAAGTCGCGCAAAGTTTATGCTTCAAATCTCTTGACGTCACCTAAAATCGATAATACATGCAACTTTGATTTCGCTAAACTGAATGCTGAAAAACAATGCTGTCCACCCTGTAGAAAAACCTACTGCTAGGTAGAAATGTCTAAAAGTCAAATGCAATCAGCAATCGTGGGGAAAAAGCGCTTCAGATACTTGTAACAGAAACACAATTTATTGTGCATTCCAGATATCTAGTTTGTACTGAGTAGTTGATTGAACCAAAGTACACTTATCTTGGCCAAGGGAAATATTTTACAAAATATTTTAAGTCTATTGTATTGTAATTTTATTGCTTGTCATAAATTACTATTGTTTATTACCTGAAATGATTTGTACTGCTATTAAAGTGGTTTGAGAGACTCAACATAGCGTTAGTTTGGTTTCTTTATAGGCTTTTTGTTGGTATGGTAACACTAGCGAACTAATAGCTTGTTTTCGGTTAACAAAAGTGCACCAACCTTTTTTAAAGAACTCAATATATTCATAAATCATATCTTTCTAGATTAAAAATTTCATTCACTCTTTTTGGGAAGTGTTTTAAAGGTCGTTTATTTTAGAGTTAAAATATGTGATATTACTCACATTCTTCTTGATTTTAGTTTTGTTCAGTTTTTTGAATGTGTTACTAAGTGAAAATGGTTGTTCATAACCAGTTAAATTCCATACACTTAAAATGGAAATGAAATTTTTTAAAGAAAGTGGATAAAAGAATAACATCAAAATCACTAATAGCTAAACTATTCAATTATTTTAAAGACAGAACCATTCCATTTCGCTTTTGGGAAGCAAAATATCAAAATCTAGAAAAAGCACTGAATGACTAAAGTTTATGCACAATATTAAAGACTTCATTTGTAAAATTTAAAGGTATTTTTGAACTGTAATGTACTATATCAAATAATACTTTATTGACATAAAAAACTAATTACTTATGTCATTTTCATAATTCTTTTTAAAATGTAGAATGTTTTTGACAAAATAAAGTATTTATGAAATATAAGTAAATAGTTGTACTTATTTTACGTAATCACGATACAGCGAGCTCAGGCTACAACGTCCATTTTTGTTTGGATCACAGGGGTCATATCAAGTGCATTAGTTTTGTTACACAACAAATCTTAGTCGTTTTGGAATACTTCCTGTCTTTTTTTCTTTTTTTTACAGTTCAAAGAAATATGCCACACAAAATAAAATTTAAGTTGTGGATTATTCTTTTTTTTTAGCAGTTTGTTTCCCCATTATAAAAAATAGCCCAGTATGTATGTATTTAAAATGCCCTGATTACAAACCAAACAATACTAAAAAACGTCTTGATTTTATCTTGAACCATTCTGAGGTCTGACAGAATCAATGATCACTCAAGATGAAATAGAAAAACTTTATTTAAATATTCAATCGTTTTAAAGACAAAATTAAAATTTATGTCATACATTTATAAAGAATTAATATTATATGCAAGAAATTCATAAAAATACAATCTAACATTACATAGACTCCTGCACTTAAATTAGCTCAGTGAGCTAAAATGAATAAGGCAGATTCTATGATTACAATAAATAAAAAATTAGTACTCTTCATTTAAAACTCAAAATTCATCCAAACATTCAATATAAATTCGTATAAAGATAAATTTAAAAATAGTTAGAACTTATACAAAGGTAAAATGCAATAATAAAAAGAAATTCTTGGTACATAAAGAAGTTCAATTCTTCCTACGCAGATTATATCGTGGAATCTTGGGAGACGCTAAATAACAAAGATAAGAATATTTATAGACAATAAAATAAAATTTAAAAAAAAAAAAATAATTAAAACAAAAACCTAAGGGGTCTAGAGGTTTTGATCTTCTCAGAAGAGATGAATAATTTTGAACATTTTGATGCAACATTTACGTTTCTGCCCAATTTTGTTTAAAAGATAGTCAAATTTAAAATATCTGTAAATCATTAAATAATTTTATCAATTTGTAACAATAGGGATTGGTATGAAAACTTTGAGACCATAACAAAGCAAATAGACATATTTAACAGTCAGATATAATAGGAATAAGAAGCATATATAGTTTAAAAATTGTTCAACGCCTAAAAGCTATTTAACTTTTAATGCGCTTCCCATTGGGGTGAGCGTAGAAAATCTCATATCTATTAATTTAAAGTATTTAAACAGTACGCTGTATTTAATTAAAAACATTTCCTTTAAAATCACCCCCTAAAGACATCTGAAAGTTATTTGAATATAATATCGAAGATTGTGTATAGAAAAATATTAGAAGTCTTAACAAGAGTTAATAAATTGTGTCTTGTGTGGAAACAATTGTATCTCTATTAGGGTCTAACTAAAACTATCAATTGTTTAACACTGCATAATCTGGTTCCCTTTTCCTTCTTGAATTATAAACAATTTAATGTTACTTATTAAGTAACATTCTGAATAAAAAGCTGGTACATAAAAGTAAAAAATTTATTTTTAAAGTTGCTATATTCAACAACTCAATATTTTTCAGGTAAGATAATTTCGTAAAGCTTAAAAATGCTACTGGAGTCAAAATCTAGTGGGCACCTTTTTTTCTTTATAAGAATTTTTTTTGGCAGGGGGGGGGTGTTATTTTCTATTGAAATGGATATCTGAGGTTGATTGTTTTTGCAATCATACTAACACAAACTTTAATCGCTTAATGATAACAAAATTTTGAAAAAAAAAAGGGGTTGTAAGTGCTTATTTTTTCATTCAAGACATATAGATAACTAAAACCATATGTATGTACAATATTTTTAATCAATGACAAGTGCTGGCATCTACTTTAAAATAAACTATCTCTAAACACATTATAAATAGTATGGTACTGTATTAGGCCATAATTCATATTATTCAGAAATATTCTTTTTCTCTATAAATGATAATTTTTTATTTCCTTTCTATGCCATTCTTACTCTTCGTTCTGACACATAACCCAATATGAATAAATAAAATAAAAACTGAAATAGCATGATAAAGCATATTTCTAATATTATACAGAGATGCCAATTTGCTTCGGACAGCGAATATATATTTTCGAGTGGTAGTTTATTAATTGAGACTCTTGGTTAAATAAATTCAGTTTATTAGGTTTTTATCCACCACTATTTTTAAATAATTCAGAGGCTTATATAATTCGCCACTTTGTTATAGCTAAGTAATGCTAAATCTCTTAAAAAGCAAACAAAATTAGTTAAACATTTGCAAACTTTAGTTAGTAGTTACTTATCACTTTTTTAAAATTATTTTGGCATGTCCGGAGCAGTTGACATCTCTGATTATATAATACTGATGACATTTAGCACAAGCTTTTATGTCATATTTTGTTTAAACGAAAAAATAAAACTTTGTTAAAAAATTATTTTATTCAGTAAAAATATTAAAATCTATATATGCCTGTCTATTGCATGTAAGCTTCATGTGCTTGGCACCGGAATCTCAGAAGGATACCACTGGCAAAGAAGGTTGCACAGAAAAACGTGAAAGGAATGCCAATATCTTCTGTTTTGTTGAAGTTAATGTCACAGATGAAACTGAGAAAATTTAAGTTTAAAGGATAGAAAATATATAGATTTGGCTAGAAAATAGACAGATCGCAAGCAGAATCTTGGAGAGAATCAAGGCTTCACTAACATCAAGATTTAGTCTTTAAAAAATGGGAAGTACGGAAGATAAGACTTATTTGTAAAAACAGATTGTTGGAAAAAGGATAATTACTACATTATTTATTTATCATACAGCTCACCATATAATAAACCATATTTTAATGCTGTAAATACTTATAGTACAAATAATGCTATAAAAATAACAATGGTTGATTTTTAAGGATATAGATATAAGGATAGAATATAAATATAATAACTCAGCTGGTCGAGAAATAGAGTTTTATAGATACTCATCAAATTAACTCTTGTATCAAGATTTCAATTGTCCTTTATACATGCATTATAACGTAACACTTTCAAACCCTGATGTAAGACGGTGTCTTCTGACTTAACTCCATTGTTGCCAAGATAATCGAGAGAATTATCACCGAGAGACTTAGTTTTTATTTAGAATACCATAGTCTCTTAACAGATATGAAGAGTGAATTTAGAAATTAGTATTCTACAACTAAACAAGCCATTAGATTGCCACAAGCAATTAAAGGTAGTTTGGATAGAAGTGAAATCTCAGTGGCAGTTTCTGTTGATTTCATAGTAGCATGTGATCATATTTGAAGAACTAAATTTATTTATAAGTTAAAAACCATTGGAATCAGTGGGAAAATACTCCATTTAATCAAAAATGTTATTACTCAAAGATTTTGTACAGTTTACGATTTGGAGTCAAAGATTTTGTGCAGTTTGCTAGATCAGAAAACTCAAGTTTAAATTCATTATGGTCTACAACAGGTTGTGTGACAAGCACAAGACATTTAAATGTTTACATTAATGATCTCCTTGAGAGAATTAAAAAAAAATTAAGCTATTTAACTAGGAGTGAAATTTGATAGAAAGCCTAGCTAGCAGAGACATATTGGCAATGTGATTGATAGAGCTTGAAAAAGGCTATCAGTGATTATAAGACTCACAGGAGCAAAATTGGGTTTTCAAAAAAGAAACTTTAAAAAGTCTTTCAAAATGAAATTTTAAGGGTTGTTACTGAAGCTGTGAAAACTACTCCAGGGCAAGCAATGCTTGCCCTTACAGGCAATGAACCACCTGAAGAAATTATAGAGAAAAGAGCTTTAATATTATATGAAACATTTATCAGATTACCATCAACAGACTTATGGAAAAACTACAATATTTTTAGACCTCAAAGATTGCAAACTAAAAACGGATTCTAACAGAACGTTTAAAATTGAAATATGATTATGCCCTTTTGGATGTTAGTTCAGAAAAACTAATAAAACCAACACCCCTGTACTTCAAGGATCGTTCACAAATTAATGTTACTTGATGCACATAATAACGAAGTCATCATCAAGCAAAGTTGAACTAAATGCAGCTACTATGGAGACAATTTATTCCAAGTATCAAAGAATATCTGGCTTCACATATACACAGATGAATGGAAAATGTTTGACAAAGTAGGAGCTGGTCATTCTATACCTCTCTTGGTTCATTTCAGATCATGGACTTTCGATGGAACTGGAGGAGATTAGAATTACAACTGAAGAGATTACTATTAAAACAAATATAATCAAAAACATTGTCATTTTTTTAGTTGCAGTCATCCAAGCTATTTCCACACACAATGTTTACAGAATCGAAAATTATTGAATCTTGTAGAAGAATTTTTAGCAAACTTTTAGCCACAAAGGAGATGAATTTTGTTTTGCAATAGATACAAGCACAGGTTGGAATAGCGGGGAAAAATGTACTGATAAACTAGCTAAAGGGAAATAGAAATTTTGCAATTACATAATAGTGGTATATCATTAACATCAATAAAAAGAATAATAAAAATTCCATAAGGAAAAATTATAATGCATAATAAACTTTAAAAACTAAGAATAAGAAGTGGGGATGTTTGATCTGTAATATCCTAGACCTTCCTAGTTGTGGCATTTTGTGTGGTGACCAAACAAGATTGACTCGTCAAACACTTATATCACATTAACATTCATAATAGTCCCGTGAGCATTTTGTGAAAACAGAATTTCAAAATAGACAAAAACGATTTAGCAGAGTGCCCATCTATCTTTAAGAGATAGAAAAGTGTGCTAGTGTTTTCTATCTTTAAGAGATAGAAAATCCGCATAATGGATATTGGGAGGCAAGAGAGATGATGTAGTTGATGTCCAGAGACTGATTTTCTCTTGTTTTAAATGTTTGATTGCTTTTATTTTAATGAATTAATTGTTATTGTTATGAAGTTTTTAACTGTTTTATCTTTCTGTAATTTTTTTTTATGGCTATAATCTCATGCATCTGCGATGCATGGAGGTCAATGATGTAGAATCAATTGCTTTTGTAATAAGTATAAAATATTGTAATAGTGTAGAAATATATATTTTAAAATTATTAAATTATTCAGAACTTATAATAGCTAGTGGGTACAGCTGTATTGTTCTAAAAAAAGGAATGATTGAAACAACTATGGGTGTAGGAGGTAGGTTTCTTCTTAGTGAGACTATCAAAAGGATTTGAAATGACTAAAGAAGATCATAAGCACTGAACAAAAAAAAAAATTTCATTACAGAGGTAAAGAAATAGCTCTGTTTAAACAAAAACAAAATTTTTTTTTTTAAAAAATATAACCCCGAGTTCAGGTTATTTTCATTAGGTTTAATTGGGTATTATTTTGGGAATGAGATAGGGAGCAAATACATAGTATATCGTAAAGAAAAATAAATAATTTTATTACTATATCTATAACAGCATATAAGCATTAATATTATTTGATAACTAGCCAAAATTTTTCCTCTCTCAATTTCAATAAATTAATTTAATTTCATCTAAACTCAGTGAGGTACAGAATAAAGAACAACAGGGAATGTCCAATGAAGGATGAGCTTATGGACTTAGTCAGGAAACAGCCACTGTCTGAGCCAATCAACGAAGAAGATATAAGTGACTGGATAAACGCTGACAATAAGGAAATTATTATAATAAAGAAAATGAATCTAGTGATGATCTCTGTGAAATCTCTCAGGGACTAAAAAATAATCAAAAGTGCTATTGAATATATTAGAAAAAGAAAAAGCAATACCAGCAATTTTGTTATATCTATAAAAAAAATATAATAATAAAAAAATGGGGAATCACAGCAGCAGGAAAACATCCAAATAACATAAAACAATTAAGAACTTGAAGTAAGAACTTCTTCGCTTAATAACAATATGGATTGGAAGTAGAGTATATGTAAGTATTATTTTTGCCTTTAATATACAGTATAGGACCCCAAATCCGGCACTAACGGGACCGACGAAATTCAGTATTTCGGAATTTGCCGAATTTCGGATCTCTTTCGGAAATTCCAATATGGCACCCATATATTACATTAATTCAATTATACTGCTAATTTCAGAAAATTAATTCATTCCAATAAATTTAGTTAAGTTTTGATTGTAGTAGGTGAATTTAAAACTGTCCCACCTTAAGAAATCTCATTAATTAAAATATAATCTATAGAATAGAAATAACAATACATATATATTTCTTATAAGCTAACAACAAATAATGATTAAAAAAAAACAAGCTGACAACTAAATACAATTAAAAAAAAGCTATCAAAAAAAAAAAGAGCAGTTAATAACTAATAAAAAAATAAAAGTATAATTTACATCAAATAAGAAAAGCAGCAAAAGGGATAGAACTCAGTTTATATCCCATGTGGTAGCTTCATTATCAAAAGGGTGTGGCTAATTTATGGTCAAACTGGAGAGGGAAATGTGGAAACCTTAGAGGAGATATTAGGGTAGATGGAGCCAGTCTATTGTTTGGGCTCGGAAAACTCTGTTCAAAGATGGGGGTTACCTTTTTGGCGAAAAATTCATAGCTGGCGTTCGCATCGTAGAGGAATATTTTTAAGAGTACCTAAAGATTTTTCTCTCTTTTTTATTATTTTATTTTGAATGCCTTCCCAATTTTATTCGTTATTGTAAGAAATAAGTTTTCTAATAAAAATACATTATAATATGTGCGCTACATTTAATTATTTGCTTTTAATTGCTTAATCATAAAAAGCTAATAACATATTAGTTAAGCATGATTTTATCAAACAATGAAATAAAAATAATGATTTTTTGAATCGAAGATACATTTGAAAGTATGCAAAATATAAAGAAACAATTGCAAATGATTATGTGTATTAATTATTTTTGTCAAAAGGTCATAAGAGATAAGATTCTTTGTCTATCAAATGAATCCACAGTAAAATGCTTAGAGCATAACACACTATTATTGGATGCTGTGAATTCTTTTCTGTGGACATTTACTTTCCATACTTTTTGTTTTATCTCATCTTTAGGAAATCTACGTCAGTTAGCTATTAATACTGGGTGGTTTTAAAATTATTATTAGACAAATAAAATAATAAAGAAACATGCTGAAAAATAAGTAGAATTTTTCTTAAAATTAAATTAAAGTTGAAACCATTAACTGAAATGATTTGAAAAAATCTCATAATACACAACACATTTAGTATTTGACTTTTTAAAATCCAGAATATGTTTGAATAAAAAATTAGGAATTTTATATTTGAGTAAAATAATTATGTAAATTGTTACTAAAAAACAAAGTAATTTAAAAGAAAATGTGTGTCTTCTATTAGTACAAAGAAGAATTATTAATTCAGGTTCAGATCGATGGGTCAGCATGTCCATGAAGTAAATGCGGGCGATACGCAATGCTAACCACATTGTCCCTATTATGACTGTTGATCATTAAATTGTGCTAGCTTAACCTTCATGACTTTCAAGAACTCAACGGGCTATTGTGGGAATGCTTTGCTTTAAGAATTGTTAATACTTTACTTATCTTTTATTTTTTCTTAATTTTTATTATAAAAATATTTAGTTAAATTTTTAAAACATATTTCCCTAACATTTATACATACTTTACAATGAAAGCCTTTTATAATTAATTTTAATCAATGCATAATTTTTCTTATTTAGATTACGTATAATAATTAAAAAAATTTAACAGGACAACTGAAATGGCAATTTTTAATTTTTTTATTAATATATATATACATATATACACTATTCAATTTATCTTTTGCATAACTGTTTTATGGTTTTAGTGTTATTCATAATTTTTCTGATAAAAACAAAATATTTTGTTTTATTTTTAAAATGAATATTAATATTTTTACATGCTGCACAATTTGGAATTCTAGTTTGCCTGCCTATCGATAATAATTTATTTCAACCAATTCATACAATTAAAATTTTAGTGAGTTAACATAACATAATAATTTAAATTAAAATAACAAATTTTGGTTTTGTTATTCGTCACTTTATTTTATTTAAAAAAAGTATTACGAAACTCCATATAAGAACATACTATCTACCTGTTGTTTGAAATATTGATAGTTTTCGACTTAATTAACATTTTATATTAAAA
>NC_092215.1:23503342-23622890 GCF_043381705.1 Parasteatoda tepidariorum
CCAACCATCCATTATAAAGTTAGGAGTACCTTTCTTTTTTCTCTTACTTTATGCATTACACTTTTTCCTTGTACTTCGGGTTCGATAAAACATCGCTTAACGACACTTTTTGGTCGATCCAGAAAACCGGGAAATTCAGATATCCGGGATAGCGATGGTCCCGAGCATCCCGGATAATTGGTTCTCTACTGTAGTTGTCGACTTAATTAACATTTTATGTTAAAAAAAATTAATTAATGTTCAAAAAAAAAAAAAAAAAAAATAAAATGCTTAGCNAAATACATATAATAATAAATAGCTACTCGTTTGACAATCCTATAACATTTAATAATAGGGCCTATTATAAATAATATTACCTATAATAACGTAGATAATATTTTCCTGAATAATAAATGTACAGTAATAAATATAAAACTTCCTACATAAATATGAATTTCCAAACGGTTTTACCTATATAATAAAAAAAGTGTTCTTCGACTTATAAATTTTATTTAAAAACGCAATTCCTAAAAACTAATTTTATTTTTGATCCAAAAAATTATTTTTTACATGAAATGTACTTTCGTATCTTTTTAAATCTGTACAAGTAAAATATATAATTAAATTCGCTTGAAATTATTAAAAAAAAAATTATTTTTACTCATCATTATAAGTTACAGAGCGAAAATAAAATGTGATTTGTTTTGTTTGTAAACATTGGCGTAAAACAATGCGCCAAATCCGATGCGCGTGCTTATCAAAAAAGGTGTTAAATTATCAGAATATTTATATCAATATGAAATTTAATTGTAATGAAAATGCCTATAAATGTTAACTACATTATAATCTATTAATTTAAATAAAAATATAAGAAAATAATAGCTATTTTGCTAGTTAAAAACCAATTAAATTCATTTCATAACCTGACGTGCAAACATAAAAATTGCAAATAAAAGTTTATAAGTGAATATAAAGGAATAAAAATCTTATTTGTGAAATGTAGAATGTTCTCCTTTAATGAAATTTTCGTCACACCTGTATCCACAGCAGTATACTACCACTTTTTAAAAAATTTTATCATTCAAAATGCAGCTCATCAATACACCTCCATAGTAAAAGACTGGGGATAGGGTTTACTGGAGAAATAGTCGTCCAGGAATCACGTGACGATGTTCTTTGCAACGAGGGATAGGGGACTGGTTCTCTCTACCTAAATTACTCCTCTAAGGTGGGAACCAAGGAGTAAGAAGGGGGGGAAAAACCAGTAGAGCACTTGCACAGCTGTCAAGAATGATTGATCAGTTTCTTCCAACTTGCTTTTCTTTATTTTGTTCATTGAAAATGCAGGTGTTTTTACTTTTCCCTTTAATTTTAGATATTTTAAACTGCTTTAGAAACAGATTTTTTTTTTTAGAAAGATAGTTACTTACTTCAACAGAATAAAATTCCAAATAGAAAGAGAATATAACTGATTTTTTTTCTCTTATTAATAAAAATTTTTTAAAAAAAAAAAAAAAAAAAAATTTAGATCGGATTATGTGCCGAATTTCGGGATGAAGGATTAGGGGTCCTATACTGTATACAATTAAACTTAAACAATATACTTTATTTATAATTTTCCTTTTAACTGAGTTTTTCAGTTATCCAAGTTAGTCTAGATTATTAGAGTAGAGTACCCGGGTTAGTAGAGTACCCGATTATCCTAACTTGGATAATCGGGTACTCTACTGTAACTGATTTTAAAATTAAATTTTCAATGTATAACATCATTCGATTTCTTTAAGGAAAAAAACACAGCTATAAATTTTATTCAAACTAGAGAAAATATTTCAAATAATTACCACTATTCTCCTCTTTCACATCAGAATATTTCTGCCCCATTTTTCTTGTTGATATTTGACTTTTCTGGGGCAATGAAGATGCGATCCTTAAAAAAAAATAAAAAAAATTGTTCTTAGATCAAAAAATTAAATTATCTAATTTTACAGCATAACTATTATTAACAAGACAAAAAGACACCAGAAATAATTCAAATTTCTTTTATTCATTTTTTAAAAAAAATTATTATATAAGTTTCATGACACTTTTATCCATATTCAGTCTCCTTTTATTTTAAGATTATTTTGAAGTATGATAATTTACATGCATACTCTTTTTTTATTTTATTTCTAAGTAAGAAATCTTCATTATGAAATTAAGATATTAAATACAAATATCACCTAAAATTATGTTTTTCTTTAATTGTACTGTTCAAAAACCTAAAGTTTACTTACCTAAATAATTTTTTAAAATCAGTCTGTTTAAATAGAAGGGATATGCATGTAAATATTATAATTTACAAGTATATCGATTTCATAATTTGAACACTGAAATCAGACACTCTAAAGAATATATTTATTAACCACACAAAAAATACTTTATACTTAATTTGTTTCTAAAGAAAATCAACCAGCTTGTTTACATTAATAGCTTTTTTTTAAAAATAGATTTAAATCTATGATTTTCTTAAAAAGAAAAATCAGGTTATTTAAATTTCAATTTTAATCATGCCAACCCTGCTAAAATCCAGGATAGGTCAGACCATAAAAATATTTCAGAGCTCTATTATAAGCATAATTCTAGTTTAGCAGTTTGGTAATACAACTGTTTTTGAGATTAATTTACTCTCTCATACAATTAATCCCTTATTAATAATTTAAATTTATTTATATTTCCTCAAAGTAAAAAATCTTTCAAACATTATAATTGAACTAACATAAGTATGAAATGAAAAATAAAAAAAATTTCAGGAAAAAGCTAACAGATATTTTATAAAAAGAACTTAAAAATTGTTTTAAATTCATTAAGCAAAAACATTAGTGCCAAAAAATTTGTTTTTAATAAAATTCAATTAATAATTCTGTAGAGTAAGAAACAATTTTTTTAAACGTTTGAAGACATAGATTATTTATTAATTTTTTAATCTTCAAAAAGTGATTTCGAATGCTAAAGAATACAGTGCAATTACTGCATTGGATAACATTTATCCTTCAATATTGTTTCTGAATGCAGTTTTGCTATGTGGTTCAACGTGTCCTATACGGAGGACCAACCTACCCTAGTCTCTGGGCACTTTGGTCTAATCTTCAAGGTTTTTTTTAAACCACGAAAATCCGGACTTTTCTGGGGCTTAATTCAGAATGGAAGATCTAGCTTTCTGAATTTTTATATTCTACTTTCAAATTAATAAAGATGTTAAAGTTACAAGCAATTATAAAATTATGAAATGATTTTATTGTAAATCTGCATTGTTCTTTTTCATTCATGATTTTGACACTAATGCTATGAATTTAAACATTACTTTTAAAAGTATGTTATTTAAATGCAGTAAAATATATATAACATTGATAAAAATTGTTTTACAATATTTCAATACTGTTTTACAAAATTTTAATACAGTAAAACAAATATATATAAAATTGTCAAAATATATAAAATTGTTTTACCTTGAAGATTGACTGGAGTCTGCTATGACTTTAGGTACAGCTCCAGGAACAAAGTGATCATTAGACTTAGCTAATTGTTCTATTTCACCAATACTTTTAGCTTCACATATATTTTCTTTGATTGAAGGAAGCATGGAATATCTACCAGCTGGAAGATTTGATTTTGACTTTATAACTAAACTATCACGCCTAGGAATTGCACGTCCATTTGAAGAGAGCCCAAAACTTTGTCGAGACGTCAGTAATTTATCTTTCACAACTTGTTCTTTAAATTGTGACACTGGAGAATTTTTAGCTTGGCCATTATAAGTTTGGTTGATTATCTTTTTAGGAAGCAATGTATTTTTATTTGGCACTTGGGAAGTACCCTGCACACTCGAGTCATTTTTAGGCACAGCTTTAGAAGCTGAAAAATTTATCTTACTTGAAATTTTTGAACTTCCACTCACTTTTTTAGGCAAATTACCTAGAATGTTTGATCGCACAGTAGTTTTTATACTTTCTGAATAAGAAAACCTACGACTAGAAACTAGAGATTTATTTGGAAGTACAGATTTATCTTCAATTGAAGAAAATACCCTTTCCTTTTCTTGTTCTAATTTTAAATCATCAGAACTCTGATTATTTTTAGGTTCCATATCAAAACTTACAGTTTCATTTAAATTTATCACAATAGGATTTTTAGTAAGGTTGTTAGAAGTTTGGTTGACTGTCTTTTCACCAGGCATTGTATTTTTTACACTGTTTAAAGATACTTTGGAAGTACCAGGCACATTTATATTATTCATAGGTAAAACTTCAGAACCCAAAACAAGTATTTTATTTGAAATTTTCGAACTTTCATCATCATTGTTTTGCAAAGACAAATTACCTGTAGTCTTTAACTGCACAGCAGTTTTTGAATAAGAAAATTTATGACTAGAAACTGTTGACTTACTTGGAATTGCATTTGAGTAAATTCTCCCACTTTTCCTTTTTATTTCTAATTTTATATCAATAGAACTCTCAACGTTTTTATGAATCACACCAGAAACGACAGGTTTATCTGAGTTAACAAATACATTTTCTTTTAAATAAGAGCTATTTTCTTTAGCAGATGTAGATTTTTTTAGAGGAGCTTTAGACTTGCGAATGGAAGAATACACGGGTAAAGGCTTTTTAAACTGAGCTGTTTTTTTGTCAACATTATTTGTTTTAAGTTGTAGGCTAGAAACATTTCTCTGATTTTTAGAAGTAACTGAATCATTACTTATGACTTTGCCTTTAGTTTTAATTGTTGACTTTAGATCACAGCTATAAGAAAATCTCCGTGTACAATTTGTTCTGTTACGAGTTATGGGAGGTATACTTACACTATTTCGTTCCTTAACATCAGTTAAAGTGTTTTCTAAAGGGGCTGTTTCTTCTAAAAGCTTGTTTTTATAATCAAAAGATTTAAACTCAACATTATCTAAAACATCAACAAAATGGGATTGCTCAATGTTGTGCTTTTCTTCAGGTAAACTAGAATCTAGAACAAAAGTTTTCTGTAATATTGAGTCATTTTTATTCACATCATTTATTTGAGGACCAGATGAATTATTGATAAAAGTTTTCGATAAACAGATGTTGGCAGTTTCCTGTTGATTTAAATCATACTCAGAGCAAGCAGTCCCATTAGTACTAGAAATTTTTTTTAATGCAGCATCAAAGTCAAATGTTGAATTTAAATTCATATTTTTACAAGTTATGGTATCAGCTAGAGTTTCAACTTTACTAAATTTTTGATGGTTTTCTGATTCTTTATTACTCTTTATACACACAGTGAAATTCAAATCTTCAGTTTCAGTTTTTGCAGGCATTTTAAAAGTTGTATTTAATACATCAAGGTTAGAAACAGTAGCTTGGCATCCATTTTGAAGTGTTTGAGTTTTGTTTAAATCTATTGATATAGGTTTAATAATATCTTGATTATTAGCTATAAATGCTGCGGGTATTACTTGAGTTTTATTTAAATTATCAGATTGTAAAATAGGGTTATAAGAAACTGGTGAGACAATATTCATATTTTTATTAGATGAAGCATCTGGTATTTGAAAGAATTTAGAAGTTGAGGCTAAGTTAAGATTCTCTTTAAACTTCTCAGGGTCAAAAAAGATATCTTCCCCAATGAAATCAATTTGACTTTCAAATTCATCATTACGTTCAATAATATTTTCTACAGCATAATCAATGGTAGCTATAGAATTAAAATCAGTAAACCTTTTTTTTACTGGGTGCCTTGGAGTACTGGCATATTTTGGAATGCTAATTACATCTGAAAATAAAATGTCAGACGTAGGCAAGCTACCACCAGCAAAATTCAATTCATTGTTATCCAATTTTAATAAAGCATCTTGAAAATCTGGTTCACCATCAACAGCAGTATCAAGGGTGAGAGAATTCCAGGATTCAACTAAATCAGAATCTAATAAGCCCAAAGAACTATCATCAGAATCTTGCTCAACGTCCAACGTTTTATCAATTTTCATTTCACTAATTTTTTCATTTTCTTTATTGCAATTAAAAAGCTGACTTTCAGAGATTGATACCAGAACAGTGTTTTCTTTACACTCCAGCAGGTTTACTGTTTTATTAAGTTCCATAAAAGTATCACCGAAGTTTTTTGGATCATTTTCCAACGTTTTATCCCTTTTCATTTCACTAATTTCTTCATTTTCCTTATTGCAATCAAAGGGCTGACTTTCAGAGGTTGATATTAGAACAGTATTTTCTTTACACTTCTGCAGGTTAACTGTTTTATTAAGTTCCGTAAAAGTAACAGCCAAGTTTTTTGGATCATTTTCAATTCTGCAAACTTTATTCCCAGGAACAAATATACCAAAGTTGGGCAGGCATGTAAAATACTTGACATTGTTTACTATGCCATTATTTTTTCCAACAGGATCATCTAATTCAACACCACACCATAATCCATCAGAAAATTTTGTTGTGCCAAAATATTTTAAGGTCCCAAATAATGTGCCTTTAACACATACACGCTTTTCAAGCCAATTGTACCAATCTACATTTTCATCTTTTAAAGAAGTCATCATATAAAAAAAGGAAGAGCTGTCAGATAAATATCTTTAGAAATAATCTGAAATAAAAAGCATAATTAAAAAAGTAGATTGACTTAAAGTTAAAATCCCTGTTACAACTTCAATTTTAATACATGGAATCTGAGATGAAACACTAACTCGATGCAAGTAATACAATCATTATTAGATACATAATTCATAAAGTACAAGGCTTACTTTTGGTACAAGCCAGGATTACTTTTGGTGGGATGGGGATTGCTAATACAAGAAGTTTATTATTACTATATTACTATAGGTAATAATAAACGTAACTTTCCTGAAATAAATGTTGTCTATATTACACTATTAGTGATTACTGGTTAATAAAATTATTTATAGATAAAAAAAAAAAACCTAATATTTGTATGAAAAAATCTATTTATGTCTATTTCGATTTGCTTTGCTTAAGTACAGTAACATTGCAAAGTAATTAGTTCCTTTTGACAACATAGTTAATAGAAAATTATCTAAAATTATTTAAATTTACTTGAAAGATGATATTGACACTTTAAATGGTTTGAAAATACCTCTATGACAATTTTTCTACTTATTAAAAGGCGCAGTAACAAAGTTTAGAAGTTTTTGATGATTTCTCTTAGCAGCAGATTTTTGATTAAAAAGGCGACAATAATTGCAGAGTGCTCTTAGTTGTAAACTGCTGTATATATGAGGCAAGGAAATAGTTTTATCCAACTGTTGAAATTTCAACTTAAGTTCTCCAATAACAGGAAATTTAAATTTCTCATTAGAAAGCCAAGGCTTGGCCAACATTTTTTTTTCAACTGCTGATTCGCAATATATTTATTCATGTATAATCAAAAATCAAGTCTGTTGCCATTTCTTATATCTTCTGTGAAGTCGATTATAGGAGCAGTTTCAGGCGACTTACTTGATAAATGAAAGCCTCCACGACATTCGAGAAAACTGGATGTTTTGATTCTTTAAAAATTTTTTTAATAAATTAATATTTCCGTTTAGAAATTTTTTGTGTTTAGCAAATTTGAACAAAGGAAATCACAAAATTTAAAAATCTTTTCCAGATCCCCTTCAATTTTTATGGGACCTTATTTTTGTTGTTTCCCTTAATTTCTTTGTCTGAAAGACTTGATCAAAGGTGTAAAAATGATAGGTTCTATAATTCTGCATAAAATAATTTATGTAATATGGTTTTAGCATAAAATCTTCATATAAACGAAGTTAAAACAATATAAAAAACATACATGTCACATAAAAAAATTAATGCCTGGTGGCTAGAGAATTCTAACCCATCCTCCGTCTACCATTGAGGAAATTTCACGTCAGTACAATGAATGGTCAGTGCAAGCAGGTAGCAGAATGCGTTTCAACCAGCCACAGCTGGGATTCAAACCTGAATCACGTCATTGGGAGATGAACTCTCTATCCTGATCTTTGTGGCTCCAATCATAGATTATGGTTATCTTAAACTACTTCACTTACAGTTGCAATATTGTTTGGCTGTGCTTTTGGACTATTTACAAATATATATAGCTGGAGCTGTGATGGCTCAGGGGATAAAACGCTCGCCTTACAATGAGGTGAACCGGTTTCGAATCCCAGCTATGGCTGGTCGATTCAAATTCAGCAGGCACTGGTAAATTATCCCCAGAAGTAGATGATGGGTTAAGTACCCTTACAGCCAGGTTAACCGTGGTAAGTTTTCCTCTCCATGTAAGGCAAATCTGGGTTAATTCTATCAAAAAGTCCTGTATGAATGCAAATTCCCCCCCCCCAAGATTTGATCCAAGAGTTCCCTTGTTCTCTGGATCTGGTTCAAAATTACAAGGCTACGGAGTTGATATTTGGTGGTTGTAAGCCTAAAATTAAGTTGGCTGTTCAACTACGGTTATAAAATAAAAATAGCTTCATAGCCATCCAATTTCTTTTTAAAATTTGTCTACCTCCCATATTTGGAGGGTAAGAAATCCAAATATATATTAAAAAAATTATGAACCTGGGACAAGTTTACTTTTTGACATTGGAGACAATTTATTAAATCATGCACAACACTTGCATTATATACCACAATATATAAAAAATTTAGACAAAATTATTGAAACTATTAAATAGTTTTTCCAATGCTACTCTTAATATTTTAAGATCCACATTATAACTACGTAAAATGTGGGTCTGTCACATAACTAGGGTCAATCCAGTATGGCAACATTGAGACAATTGTTCCCTTGAAATATGTTGGGATATCACAAAATAGAAACAAAAAAATTTTTTTTCTTCTTCATCGAAACCCATGTACCGAATCCATGTCATTTTATTCTATGTGTAGGTTAGGTTTGAGTTAAGATTTTTCAAATGGAATAACTGGTTCAAAAAATTTTAAATGTTTGTTGTGCTGTGCATTGCATTCATGTACTGACAGTGTAATTGATCATAAATAAAACATAATTTTTTGATCTCTTAGAATTTACTTTATTTAGAATTTTTAATACAATATTTAGTTAGTATTTACTTTTTCTGTTTTCCCTATATTTGCTCTCAGCATTTTAATCTGTATGTTCTAATTTTCAATCATTATTGGGTAATTAACCTAATCAGTTTTAGGATGTTAATGGCAAATAATAACGTTTGTTGAGTATCATAACCAGGGTTCGCCAAGTGGACCCACTTTGAAAAAACCCACTTGGGTTTTTTCACAAATTGCTTTTTTGAAATTTGGTTGAAAAAGAAGTATCTCCTAATACTATCACTGGACACTTCGGGGAAGTTACAAATATTTCAGAAATGTGCATCAACCACATGGATGGGCAAAGGGAAAAAACTGCTTTTTGCCCCAATTACCAAAAGTTCATATTGTGACCGTGTAAAAACTTATACCAATAATTACCATAAATATCAAGAGATTGCTCTTGAACATCAAAATTAAGAATATAATAATATGTCAAAAATATTAAATAATGTTGGGCTTAACCAATAAACTATCAATTTGGTAAAACAGATATCAATTGTTTCTGAAGCTTTAAAAAAGCTTCAATCAGAAAACATTTCAATTTCAGAAGCTGTTGAAATATGAATTATCTTACTATCGTGTGATTAATTAGAACCCCATAAACATTTTGTAAAAAGATTCCATCAGGCTGTTCAGCCACCTCTTTAATTAGCATATGTATCCTGGATCCCGAAACAAGGTGACAATTTTTAAATGATGAACAAGAGCAATTAGCAAAAAACTGTCTTTCTAAGCATCATTCAGAATTTCTGCCAGGTGTTATGGCATTCAAAATTTCCGATCCTGAATACTTTCCAAAATCAATGATGCTTGACACTGTTATTCAACAGTTTTCATCAAAAAATAGTGGAAAATTATGGCAAAAAAAATTCCAAGCTTCCACAAAATTTCTGCCAATTCTTTTTTCTTTACACTCAGCCCCAGCATCCTCTGTCTCTATCGAAAGACACTTTTCAACTTTCGGTTTGGTGTGGAGTATACTACGAAATAGATTAGGGATCTAAGGGATTAGGGTCCCTTAGATCCCTAAGGGATTAGGGATTAGGATCTAAGAGAGAAATGAAGACACTCTGCTGTATGATAATAATAATAAATAAAAAAAATTGACTCTTTTTTAAAGTTAACTCTTAACATCTGCTGACAATTTTTAACAATTTAAAGTATTATCACCATTAAAAACAGTTAAAAATTAAAATATTACTTTTAAGATATTTTAAATATTATTTTTAAGATTTCATTTGAATATAATTTATTTTGTTTCTTTTAATCATGTTTAAAAAAATTGAAAACAAACAATAAAAAAATAAATTTTCTATTAAGTGATACATTAAACAACAATTAATAAATTAAAAGTTTTATTTTCTAGTTTTTTAAAAAAAAAGCTAAAACTTTTTATACATGCTTTTTTATAATTTCAAGATTAATTTGTTTTTAGAAATTATAAAAGTGAAATTTATCTAAGAGTGCAGTATTTTTTGTAAGGTTAAAAATTTGAAAAATGGGACAGATAACTGATACTCCTTATAATAATACATAATTTTAATTTCACTTTCTATTAATCGTATTATAAAAACATGGAAGACCATTAAATATTTATTCCAGTTTAATTTTATTAAAGGTAAAAGTCAGATGAAATATTATTTTTTACTGATTATAAATACATAGCTGCCAACATGGATAGGGAAAAATCCAGTAGATTTTACGAAAAAGTATAAATTTCTTGACACTTGTTACAAAATGTTTTAAATATTTTACACATAGGGAATTTTAGAGATTTTTAGTCATCAAAATAAAGTGAAAAAACTGCAATATTTTCCAGTTATAAATAACACTAAATGAACTTGAAATGTTATGTATTATGTTTAGTCTTAATTTTGAACAGTAATAAGGATTTAATTCATTAAAGATTGTTAACTGACTTTTATAAATGAGGCTCGCTTCTTTATGCATTAGTAACACTTATTTAAATATTCAAGCAATAATCTGCACAAAAATTCTACTTCAATAGGAATTTTTTAAGAAAACTTTTTTAATTTTACAGAATTTTCTAAAATGCACAAAAACCAGGAGAATTTTTATTAAACCAGTAGATCAGGAGAATCTGGCAAAATCCAGTAGTCTACTGGAAAATCCAGTAAGGTTGGCAGCTATGTAAATATTTATTGATCATAAATTTGTAATATACATGTTACCGTTAAAGTATGAAATCCGTTATTTTATAGAATACCTAGATATTCCATGAAATAACTGATCATGTCCGTTAAAGTGTAAAACTCTCTTGTATTTCATGGTTTAACTAGTTATTTCATAGAATAACGATCTGCAGCTCGTTAAAGTGTAAAATCGCCAGGGTAAAATGATTACATGTCACAGGGATTTAAAAAATGTCCGTGTAAAACCCAGTGTGTCAACGAAAAATGTTTTTGTTTCAGAAATAATGTTCTTTGTAATTCCTAGTGTCATTTTAGTAATCCTTGTTGTAACAAATAATTTTATGGAACGTTTCCATAAATACCATTTATACGCTGCATAAATTAGATAAATTGCTTCTTTTTCATTTTAATTGTCTATCATTAGTTTATTTATAGAATACCTAGTTATTTCATTTTAGATAAATTGTTTATTTTACACTTTAACTGTCTCTCATTAGTTAATTTATGGAGAACCTAGTTATTTCATAGAATAACTAGTTAAAGTGTCAAATTAATAACATATTACACACTTTAACGGACACGATCAGTTATTTTATGGAATAACCAGGTATTCCATGAAATAACTGCATTATATACTTTAACGGTAACACACACACACACACACATATATATATATTATAGTGCTTCAGTTAAAAATTGTGAAACGTTGCGTTTTTAACAATAAAGATTCAATCATGTATTAGTGATAGTGCATTATTTAAACTTATTTTAATTTTATTATATATATTTTACAAAAATTTTTTGGATTTATTTCTATTTTTAAGCTTATACGACACTATTTAATAAATAAAATTTTTTCACAGTAACATTTTAAAGTTCATGAGCACTAAATGAAAAAACCCAATTTCCCCCGGGTTTTTTCAAGAAAACCCGGGCGGGTTGGGTTTTTTCAAACCCTGATCATAACATGAATTATGTGATTGTAAAGTTTAATATTTTATTCTATATGTCTACTATATTAATTTTTTGGACCACTAAATGAATACTTAGGTGGTCCTATTGGACCACTAAATTCCCTTTGCTGGTATGAAGCCTAATAACTATGTATCTATACATATTATTACTGGTAATAACAATTAGTTGTTAATTATTATCAATCTAAATATTGGTTTTAATTTTTTTATGTTACAATTTAGGCAGAGTTTCTAAATTAAGTAAAACAAAGAGTTTGCCAATAATCAAACAATTTAATAATCTCAGCTGATAAATTTTTTTATTGATTCTTAAAATTAGTTATTAATTATATTGAAGGGAGCAGAATATGTCTAATGGTGCAAATGAGGTTTTAGAGGAAGTTCAGGCAGCCATAGAAAAATTCAGAAAAAATTTTATATTAAAAAAAAAAGGAAAAAAAATGTGTCTCTTTTGCAAAACTTTTTCTTGTTAAAAAAAACATGTCAATTTTTGTATTTATTAGTTTGAAATCCTCAAGTTTTGAAATAACATGCCAAAAATCTGTTAAAATTCCTAGCACCATCATATACTACTATAATTATTATATTACAAATCACATGTCAAAAAGAGTAGCCAAAATTACTGAAACTATTAATTGGTTTTCCTAATGGTACTCTTAATACATTAAGAACTAATTTTTAACTACTTGGTTTATAATACTGGTAATAACTATGAGTGTTGTTACTTATTATCAATCTAAATATTGGTTTCAATTATTTTATGTTACGATTCAGGCAGATATTCTAGATTAAGACAAATTAAAGTCTTCACCAGCCTAGTCTCAAGTTAATTTTTTTATTGATTCTCAACGAGAAGTTAGAGAAAATTCAGGAAGGCATGGAAAAAGTTTGTTCTAAATAAATTTCCGCACATTTTTTTTAAAAAAAATATTGCTTTGGGAAATTTTTTTTGTGTTAAACAAACATATGTCAATTTGTGTATTTATTAGCTTGAATTCCTCACGTTTATAAGTGGGAGCTTAAATTTAATACCATAAATCATTACTATTTAAATATATTTTGATTTCTATTATTTTATAAAACATATGCTCATTTATTTTAGAAATGCGTAAAATCAATACATTTTCTTCATATTTAAATATTTTGAAAGAGTAATTGCAATTAGAAAAAAAATTGAAATTTTTGTTGAAATTTTGATCTAAAAAGAAACATAGTACATAAGTGATATTATGTTCTGAGAATTTTCAGCACTCTTGCTCATATGTTGAGTGATTTAAAAAGAAAAAGGGACCCCCCTGAATAACTTTTGATCTAATAATAGGATCTTGACGATCTAGGACTCATTCCTAATGGTTCAAAGGGTGAGCTCAAATATGCTAATTAATTGGTGCACATGATATTTTAAGTTACGAAATAAGGCACAAAGTACTTTCTCTGAATACGCATTACCTTTTTTCCAACCCATTTGGAGTTCAGACCCCCAATCCTATTTTTTTAATCCTTATGCGTAACAAAATCGTTACAGTTATATAATCTTATTATTTAATGGTAGACTAGATTAGATTTTGCGTCTAGACTAGAGTTTGGTAATTCAGCAGCAAAATCTAATCTTGTCTACCAATAAATAACAAGAGTATACAGCTGTAACGATTTTGTTACATATTGAGATTCAAAAAATACCACTCTTATCTAAAATAATTTTTTTTAATAGAATTTTCTTGATTACATGCTTTATACAATTATATATACAGTTCTAGAAAAATTATTATCATTTTCCACTGAACACTACATTAATAATAATTAGAGAATTATCTTCTCAATGGAAACGGCACAAGGTCCGCTTTTCGTCTTTTGAAATGTAAAATTAGATACTTTAAAGTTGCGTAAAAATGCATATGTTACAATGCAATTTTTTTTCGACTGCTACTTAATAAAATAAATATTTACAAAAAATCCTTTTTTGCATGGTATTATCTTTGGTTAAACAAATGATTTGAGTGCAAAAATGTTTCAATTTGCTAAAATTTTTTCAAGATAAGATGAAATACGAAAAAAGTGAAAATTAACATTAACCCCTTACCTGCCGAGTAAAATTTACGTGATTCACTCCCCAGTGCCACCGTTTTTCGCTCAAGTGCGCTTTGTTACGCGGTGTTTTGGTGGGGAGGGGGGGGGGAAGATGCACGCATTGCAATTTAAAAACAGTTTACTTTCACAAGAGAAGAAAAAGGAAAAAGAGAAAATACAAAACTTAAATTAAAGAATAAAATTACAATAAGAGATGATAAAACTCAATAAAAGATGTTAAAAACTCAGCTGTTGTATGATAAATCCTGAAACATGGTTGGACACACTTAAACCATCACATTCATTGCACTGATAGTGGGATTCTCGACGAATATACCCGGGAAACGAAAGAATAAACCCGATCTTACTCAAATAGAAACACACAAGCAATAAATATTATATAACTTTTCCAACACATCCCTTTCCCATTCCCCCGAAATTTGTAATACATTTTCATTGCAAACACTTTCAAGGTCATTTTACTGCATTCAGAAGGCGGGGGTGTAGTTCTACTTATAGCAGCACAATGCAAAGCATCATACTTCGGGAAAGTGTATATATACGCCCGCGGCAGTTAAGGGGTCCAGACTTTGTACTGTTCACCTGACCAAACCATTGGGACCGTATTTTTCAGATTGCGACTACCCCTATATTTCAGAGACCAGATGTCCAAATTCATTGAAAATAAGGTATGTTTATTCAGAGAAAGTAGACTCTTGTGTCGTATTTCCAAACTTAAAATATCGCCTGCACTAATTAGCATATTTGAGGTCACCTTCTCGAACCATTAAGTCCAAAACTGTGAAAATCCAATCATTGGATCAAAAGTTATTCAGGATGGTCTGTTTTTCTTCTTTTTTTTTTTTTAACAATGTTCATGAATATTTCCAATAAATCTTGACTAATATATTCTCTGATTAGTAAATTTTTTCAATCAATCAATTCAAGGCTTTAATTAAATTATTATTTAGTACAATTATTAAAATAAATTTTCTAGTTACATGCTATTTTATTATGTTATAATAGTTTTAATATGTCTACATTCTAGTCTATGTAACTCAGCATCGAATGAACAAATAATTTCAAATTTCGGTCTTATTCATACAAAACAAAATAATCAAATTGGAGTAGAGAGAGCTTCAAAATTGTTTTTATTTTTATATAATTGCATGCTTTAGGGAGGAAAGGGGTAGTTAAAATGGAAGTAATGGAAAATTGATTTTACATATAATGAATAAGATGATTGTTGAGTTTTTATTTAAGGCTAATTGCTTTTGTATTTTTATTTTCAATAATATAACAAATTAACAGATCGGACAAAATGCAATTTTACATATGTTTCTTTATAATTTTTTAATATGTTCTACCAGAATTTGGGGGTTTTTAAACAGTAATTGTCCCAACAAAAAGAGTTTAAAGTCAAAATAATCCAGAAACATCATTGATTGATCACTTATAATTTTACAGGTACGTTAATTTATAATTACTTCTTATTTATAACAATTAATAACCATCATTACACTAAAATTTTGACATGACAAATAAAACTATGGTTAAAACCATCAATTGTCAAAAACTTACCAACCCTGCTTAAAACTGACTGCAATACAAATGAACTTTAAATATTAAAATAGTGAAAAGTACCTCAATTCATACTTTAAAAAAAAATCCTGCCCTGAAATTTATTGTGTTTTTGAAAATTAAATAACTCAGGATTACTGAAAATTTCAATAACAAATTCAGTAAAACAAGACAAAAAGCCTATAATATCTTGCACAACCTATGGTATGGACGATCCCTTAGATAAACATACAGGATTAAAAATATTTTATACTATTAATGGACATCTTCTTATACAAACGCACACATTAAAAAATTCTCAATTCCTATCTTTACTAAAACAAATGAATAAAAGGGAGATGAAATTTTTTGGAGTGATGAAGCTCTGTAACTGTTGACTGCTTTGGACTCACATGAAAATACTTTACTAATGAACGATTCCCAATTCATGTTTAAGGATTGTGGAACTCAACTATAAATTAAATAGTGCGAGAACGTCATCAACTTGCCTGTGACAAAGACGATGGTGCTTCACCAACGAAAGACAATTTTCATTTGATATTGGAGGAAAAAACCATTTGAGGAAAAACCACTTAGCAGAAATTTGAGAGATTTTCATTTGTTTCAGAGGGTGGAAAATGAAGCCCGCAATCTCTCATAAAATGCAACAGTTACATGTGTGAAATTTTCCCACTGAAATCATGCTCTGTAATCTAAGAGAGTAATTCCTCCAAGATGTAGAATGATTGGCACTTTTGTACCATATTGATGACAATAAGACGAAATAGATTTTGGTTAAATGAACAGTAGACATTTTAAATGGAACATTGTAAAAAACCAACAGCATAATTCATGACAACAATCAACATGACAAAAATCTCATTTTGGAAAAGGGAAAATGAAACACTTTTAAAGGCACTTATATATTAACCCATCAATCATTTTTGCCAACATCGCACCAAAATCATTTTGGTACCTTACAAATAAACTTTAATACAGTAGCTGATTATAAAAAATGGATAAAATACAAATATAATTTACTGCAAAAAATGATATTTAAATTTGAACCATTTAAATTTTTTTTCTTCAAATCTGGCAAAAATGGTTGACAGGAGAATACGCACTTACCTTTCTTACAAATATCTGCCGAAAAAGTACTTTTTAAATTACATCGAGAATCAAAAATATGTATGCTATCCTGTATTATTATAAAAAGAACTATTAAAATATATCTAAATTTCATCAATACTATTAAGCTAACAAATCACATACCAAACATATACATTACTAAAAATCAACAACTTAATTTTGCAATTACAAATATCATATTAGTTTAAATGCATGGGAAGATTTCCGTATCATAATAACCAACAAGTCCTTCCGGGTAATAAAAAAAAAATTCACAGAAAGGGATCTTAGCCACCTCTGGACAAACCTCTAGATGTTTTTCTATTCTTTAAAAAAATTTGCAAATTAAAAACCCATATGGCACCTTAACGATTATAATTGGCGCAACAAATCAAAAGACAAAAATATATCTGAATATTCCAACCTTCTTTTAAATGAAGACAGGATTATTAAAATTTTGCAAAGTAAATACGAAATTTTTTTCTTATAGGTGAAAAACTTAACGCTAGGTCACTATTAAAAATAAATTTGTTTTAATTAATCGCATAATATTTATTGCAAAACAATTGTATTTTTTAAGTTAAAAATGTGACTAAAATTTGGATGCTGTTTAAATAATCTCTTACATTACTGTCATTTTTTTACTTCATATATATATAGTATTGTTCAAACATTCAGATGCCAAATATCACAGAGTGCAAAAAATATTGTGAACTTTCATTTCTACATAAAGGTAGTAGAATCTCCTTACCTTTCAGTGATGACTCATTTACCCTTGATGTTATGATTTAGCTTTGTTAAACAGGGTGTGCATACCTGCCAACATTGGAGAAATAAAAAAGGAGATTTTACTATCGATAAGCTTTGATACATCATGCATAATCATGTAAGTCAAAAAGAGAAATTCAAAATTAGAACTAATATAAGCACTTACATTTAGCAAAGTAAAAAATTTGTGTATAAATTTTAATCTAAAGATTTCTTTTAAAACATTATTTATAATTACTTAAACTAATTTGTTTTATAACTGTAATTGAACAGATGATCCAGTTTTGGCTTTATGACTTCTAATGTTCAACTCCATAGCCTTGTAATTTTGAACCCAATCCAGAAGACAAGGGAACTCCAGGATCAACTATTGAGAGAAATTTGCCTTCGTGGAGGATTTTTTTGATGGAACTAATGCAGATTTGAGTTACATGGAGAGGGAAACCACGAAAGCCTCTCACGGTTAGCCTGACAGAAAAGGAACTTTAACCAGTGATCTGTCTACCACTGAGGATATTTTACATCAGAACTGTGGTCAGTGCAAACTTGATTCAGAATTCTTATCGCCCAGTCATTGCTGGGATTCGAACTGAGTTCACTTCATTGGAAGGCGAAAACTTTTCCCTGAGCTACCAGGACTCTACTTCAACTATTAACACTCAACATACTGCAGTACTGGCATTAGCACCATCTGTTGAACAATAAGAGAAGTATCTTTGCCATCCGTGTATATTTTATCCCCAAAATATTTTTTTAAAATTTACCAAACAAATATGGAGAAATTTGAGAATATATGGGTAAACAGGAGATAGTAGCAAAATACAGGAGTCTTCCTTAAAAAATAAGAGATTTGGCAGGTATGGGTGTGTAGCCAGACTTTTCAACAAAAAAGAAGCACCTTTAAGGAACTTTTTAAGCACTCAAAAATACTTAAAATCACTTTTTAAAAAAAAGTAATAATCAGGGTCTGTGCAGTAATAAAAAGTATTTTAAAGTAGTAATAAAAGTTTAAAGTTCTTAATTTATAAACATAAAATTCAAATACATTTTCAAACTCTTTACATAATCATGATAAAATAACTAGTTTCTGATAAACGTTGCGGAGAAAATTGTGAAAATAATGCATTTTTAGTAATTTAGAACGACAATCGATACGGCAAAGAAAAAATCTTTTTTTTAAAATATAGAAAATTATGCACTTAGAAACCCCGAATAAAAAAAAATCACCGTTAAGAGCTTTCAAAAAACGTAAATAAAAAATAAGCACTTTTAAGACTTTTTAAAAAAGCTACGCGCCCTGTTAAATAATAGTTTGTTGTGCATATATTGCTGTATATTCTGAAATTAACATCAAACTGATACTACAGAAAGTTTCGCTATTTGTGCTATTTTTCATCATTGACTATAAACATAAATTAACAGCATTTTACGAAAAAATCATAATCAAAAGCTTTGTACCAAAATGCGGTAAAAATAATTTGAAAGCATTCAGGTTTAAAATAAAAACAACTTTATTTATGGGTGGAATGACCGCGTAAGACAAAAAAAAAATACCTGCTGACCAGAGTATTTAAGCTGGTTCAATACTGTAAAATATTTAAACTATCATACACGAATGAATAATGACTTTTAAAAATACATAGCTGATTTAATACTTAAAAACATTTAACTTACCAAACACAGACGAATTACGACATTTAAAATTAGTACCTGATTTGAAATCACTTCACTTCCCTTCTTGTTTTGAAATACTAAAGGCGATAACAATAGTATGTTACTTAGCAAATATTGTAGCGTATAAGAACTCAGAGGTTCGATTCAAATTTCGAACTATACAATTTAGTTTCGAAAGTAACTGGTCACGCTATTGGTCGAAAATGTCATCAATACGGGTGGGTTGGTTCCACTGATGATCGGCAGATGGCAGGGACTAAGTTTCTGTTTCGATTTTTATATAGATTGAAAACTTTTAAGACTGAAAACTACATTGAACATAGTTCCAAACGAAAACAATGTGAAAATTTTGAAAAATATTTGTGACAATTAAATACGATAAATATTAAGAAGGGGGAAAATATCTTAGTACATTTATATACAGCTGAGGAGAGGAAAAGGGGATGGGTCAAGCCATGGAGCCGGTCTTCTCGCCAGGTGGCGTATTGGAGGGTTGAGGGTTGTGATAGCGACTATATGTTTACGTAATATCAGTACTAAATTTTATTTTCATGACTTTGATTCTAAAAGAAATTATGACAAATTTTGGGTGGATTGTAACAGAGCCAAACAAAATGCTGTCTACAATCGCAGTATTTATATTTTTTTACCCTTTGGTCTAATAAAAACGTAAATCATAGTAGCACTGTAACTATTTTTCCTGCCATAGGTGCGATTTTAGAAATCAGTAAATAGCATTATTGTTTTCTATTCAACAGCTATTTCATTTATTTAAACAAATTTTTTTGAAATATTAGACTAAAACATGTTTAAAAATAATGTAGTTACAAATCATAAGACGGTGATAAAATGAAATATAAATTATTAAATAGAAATAAAGAAAATAAAAAAATAACATATTTAAAGTCATAATTTTCAGCAATTTTCCAAAATCACGACAGCAACGCCAGCCGATACATTATATTTCCTTCCCACAAGTAGTGATGTCATTTTTGACTAATAGCCACAGCGACTTTGAAATTTAATCGCTCGTGCAAAAACGAGGCCAAAATTTGAAACATTTAGGTGATTCCCTCTATGACATTTTTATTAATTTCAAAGTTTCAAATATTCCGTAGCTTTTAACAAGTTATTAACTTAAGAGTATCAGTTTATAAATGAAAATGACATTATCATTAACTCTATTTAGTTGAAATAAGCATTTAGTAAACTTTTAAAAGTAGTAATTCTTAGAAATAATTGTTTTTGTTAGATTTCATTTAAATGTTTTCTTTATTCATTTAGTAAAGGACAAAACAGAACATAATTTTGTTTTATATTGCACTTTTCTTGGAAACATAAATTTTTAATACCATTATTCTCCTGGAATTTGCCTTAGTCAGAATCAAAAGTCAAATTTTTAAAAGTAAATTAAACTATACACTATACTATACAAACAATATACTAGCTATACACATTTACAAAAGAGTTTACATTGACATTTTTATTTTTTCATACGCAATATCAAGTGCATCAAGCTTCATATATATGTTACCGAGAATGGCAGAAATAAAAAAAACGTCAATTTTCATCGGTGAATGTCAACAATCACATAGTCGCTTTGGTAAATGTCCGAAACATTTGTTATGTCTGATTTGATATTAATTTATCCGCTGATATTATAACATTTATTCGATATCTTAATATCTGTTGAGGATGGATAAGGAGAAACATCAGTGTTCAGAGTATCGATTAAATGCATACTGGGTAGTGGTACTTAACTTTAAAAAAACAGTGTCGGGTATACCAGGCAAGTGTATATTGCGCAGTGGCACTTCATTAGACCTAGTATATGTTTTGGACATTTACCGGAACGACTATGTGATTTAGATTTATGAAAGAATTACTAAATTATTGAAAATTACTAAAGTAAATTAATTCAACAATTTCAAATACAAAAAAAAATCTTAACTTGAGGACAAACAATATTTTTAATGCTATCTTTTCCTATTACATTGTTTACGTGTTTCAGCTTGAATGTTCTAATTTAGATTCACTTTTAATTTTGGAAATTTTGAAAGGTAGCCGCAATCTTCAAAATACGGATATAATAGCAGTTTCATGCACACTGGGAAGGGGGTAGTCGACAGGAGCCTCGAAGCCGACTTCAGACACTGAAATTTTATATGTGTTATTATTATTTTTATTATGGAATGAAAGGTTTAAAGAAGTAAAACATTTGACTGAAGAAATATATTTTATAAAGAATGAAACATGATTTTCAAACAAATTTGAAAAAATGAAATTTGATAGGTCATCAAAATTTAAATATTCTTTACTTTTAAAAAAAATTAATGCTACTTTGTTTATTATATAAGTTTTAACCATAGCACAGGGATTCATCTAGGAATGCGGGGGCCTAAGCCACAAAACTGTCAGGGATCCCTGATCGTTACTTCAAACAAAATTTATTTGCTGTTTCTTAATGAAGTGTTTTTAAATTATTTATATAATAAATAAATTACGATACGTTTACAGATTTGAGCTTATATCTATTTTATTTTATAACCGTCGTTGAACAGCCGATCCAATTTTATGGGTTTACGGCTACTAATGTTCAACTCCGTAGCCTTGTAATTTTGAACTCAATCCAGAAGACAATGGAGCTTCTGGATCGAGTATTGGGAGAAATTTGCTTTCGTGGAGGACTTTTTGATGGAGCTAACCCGCATTTGCGTGACATGGAGAGGAAGACCACGAGAACCTCCCACGGTTAGCCTAACGGCAAGGAGACTCTAACCCAAGATCCGTCTAACAATGAGTATATTTTACGTCATCACTGCGGTTGGTGTGAGCTGAGAACGGAATTTAAATCGAACCCGGTTCACCTTATTGGAAGGCGAACGCTCTATCCCCTGAGCCATCACGGCTCTAACTAAAATATCAATGCTTTTAAGTTCTTTTTTTTTAATTCCATCTTTTTTCTATTGTGCTCCTAGGCTGCCTAATGGAAAATCTACTCCTGAAACTCAGAACCATTCTCATGCTCTTCATACTTTGAAGGATATTCTTAAGTTTTACAATTTATAAAGATGTAAGAAAATATAAAGCTATAGTAAGTTATAGGACAACAAAATTGGAGAGTCAGTCTTTCTTGTCTCAAATAAAATATTAATGTCTTTCAGTTCTATTTTCTTCTTTTGTTTCTTTTCCCTTCTTTCTTTTTTTTAAAGAAAAAAGATAACCTTTTGATAATTATTTGCTTATTTTGTAACATTTTGACTTCGTAATAGTACAACTTTTTCTTTTCAACATCTTATCCTACTGAATAACCTAATAAACTAAGTCGTTCACTTGGTCACACTTTTGCATAAACCGCAAGTTTAACGCTAAAATCAATCAAATAAATATTAAAATCGTCTGAGTTATACTTTTTTTCTAAGAAAGAAGAAATCGAATTTTGTAATGTTAGTTGGCGGCATAAGCAAACTTATTGACCACAATTGAGAAATGGAATATTAAGGAAGCGAGTCACGTAGTGTAAATGAAGTCACACGAGATGATTTCTCAGTAATTATTCTTGAAAGGGTGTGGTCATCATGATGTGATCCGGAAGGGAGCTATCGTCTTGAACACCCTCCGGTGGTCATCCAATTCCCTCATTTTTCCTTCGAAAAAAAATTCTACTTGTTGTGATAAGAGATGATAGATTTGAATGCGTGGAACGAAAAGAAGATTATCAATTGCTTAATTGTTTGCGAATTTCGTGTCTTACAAATCTGTTTCTAATACAGTCGAAACCTGTTTAAGGGACCAAAGCAATCCCTACTCAATAATGAAAATTTGTTACACCGATATTAAGAATAATAATATTTATTCAAATTATTGTGCTACATTCGGATTTTACGTCTAAAAAAATTTATAATTATTTTTCAATTTTGATATATTTATACTGTAATATATTGTCTTTAATATAATTCGGAAAATATGAAGTACAAGTGTAATATTTAAAACAGTNTAAAAAATAACCAAAATTAAGTGTTCCTTTACTGGGTGTTCATTCACTGGTAAGAGCTGTTCCTTCACTTGGTGTTCTTACTACTTGTTATTTAAACCTCCAAAACTTTAAAACAATATTATGTAAGTTCTCTAAAATTTTTTTACATAATTTGCAATTAGTAACAAATATATTGACACTTTCATTTAATTAAAATTACGAGCTTTGAAATTAATATGATTTTTTAAAAGGCAAGCGAAGCTTAAGTGTTCCTTCACTGGTTAGTTTACCCTACAATATTTACATATCTAATACAATGATTCTAAAGGAAGACTGTAAAACATAGCTCCTGAAAAAATATCTAGTAAATTGTTAGAAAAATTACAAAAATCATTTTCACCTTCATAAACTTTAGAGGTTCATTGTGGGGCCCTAAAAATTTGGAAGTCCAGGGCTACAACCTCTGTAATCTCCCTCTTAAATCCCTTATAATAGTAATGAAATTACGCGAGGAAATTACTGATCGTAGGCTGACCAAAGTGGTCATCCACCCACTCACTGACCGCAGTCAGTGGTGTTTGATTTTGGTTGTTTCTCTGGGATACGTATCTTAAAATTAGGGGGATCTAATCGAGGCCTGCCCCTAATCGATGCCCCGATCGGTCGGGCTTCCACATAAGTCAGAAAAGCGGTTGAAAGTTTGAGTTCCTTCATTGCTAATTTTATTTTTGGAGTGTTTCGCTATACGAACCACGAGGTTAGGGCTCTGAGTTTAGTTATGAAAGATCGGGGTTCGATTCGTGTCCTTTGTAGATCTAAGGGCTCCATAATGGCTGGAAAGTAAAGGCCATCAGGGAGCACAGCTTATCCTACTGCCATCATTATGCAGTTGGTCTGGAAATAGTGGAGGCTTTAAATTAATGACCTGATTCTCAAAAGGCTGTTGCGGGAATGGTTTATTTCTCTATACTCTATGCCCCTCATGTTCGAGAGGTTGTGAGTTCAATCCTCGCCGGCCGAACACTTCCAGTGTACAAAACTGTGACTGGGGCACGCTAAATCTATCTGGATCACAAAGCCCTTCAAGTTCTTATAACAAATCAATACTTCAGGGGGTACTGAATAGGAGATTGATCGTGCTCTGGTTCAGGTCAAAATAACGATCTGCTGATGGTTTGTGTGTGAATGTAAAACGAGATGTGACGTATGTATGTTTTCTCCGGATCTTCTCCAAGGATGTTTCGCAGACTGTCACCAATAACCCATTGTGCAGTTCTAATACGACGTAAATAAAAAGTACCAAAATTACCTATACCTCTATCTCTCCCCTACACGTGGCTAGAACTATTTATGTAAGCCAAAAAATTTTGAACTCAATTATAATACACGTTAATACAAATGTAATTCTATGGAAATTAAAAATTATTGTATTCTTTATTATTTTGTTTATTAATGATTGAAGAAATTTTGAACTGTGGGGTTTATACATTTTAAATTGTTTTAAAATATGTAACTACTTTAAGTGACTTTTTGGTACTTTTTTTTTACTTACGTCGTACTAAAGCTGCACAATGGTCTATAATTTTAAATGACAAAATCGAAAGTTTGAGAGATTGTGAAAATTTTGATCGATTCAGTTCACATTTTGATTTTGTCATAAAAAATCACATATTCTAAAATGCTGAGAAGAAAAAATAAAAATTCGTATATTTTCAGTGTCAATTGATGTTCATTTCCTAAAATATATGTACTTATCGGACAAAAATGTGTTTTTACTTGCCGAAAATGCTTTTTGCTTCATTTTTAAAAGACATTTTAATATTTATTTTAAGTGAAGTATTGTACACTAAAAAATAACTTAATTAAAAATCATTAATTCAGAGGATTGAGACATTATTTTTTGTTGTACTTTTTTAACTTTAAAAATTATTCATTTGCTGATAATCGACAATATGATTCGGAAGTTCGTTTCACGGTTAACATTTTAGGAGAAATTATAAGTTACGGGTACTTCATTTGAGAACTAAAAAACAGATTTACTTTATATACATTTTATATTAGAGTCAGCGATGGATTAAGAACCTCAGAGGCCCTAAGCACTTAAAAAATTTTGACGCTCTTTAAATGTAATTAAAAACATCAACGCAAATAAAAAAAAATATTTTTCTTAAATAAAATCAAAGTTTACAAAAAATAAAAAAAAATTATATAACAGTCAAATTTTACGCTTTTTGAAGAGGATCTGGTGGGAATCAAAATTTTTCAATTAACTCTTTGAAGGGTTTTCAACGCTAATCACGTATATTCTGCGATTTTAGAGCAAAATTAAAATAATTTTGACATTTCTGGTGTTTTATTTTTAAGAATTTTCCTGACCCACAAGCTATTTTTTTCTCACTTTAATAATTATTTAATTTTATTCATATAATTTTCATTTAATTTTTCATTTTAATTTCATAAATATAACGCAATTTTTTAAGCAAATTTTTCGGTTGTTCCGTATTGCCCTATAATATGCTTTTTAAATTTTTGCCAAAAATATTTTAACTGTCGGTCTCAAGATAATATTCATGTAAAAAATATTATCTTGATATCTTGAATATTATCTAACATTAACGAATTTTAATGGAGAATGCAAAAATATACACCGAAGAGCCATTACATTATGACCACCCTCCATCTATAATAATGGGTCGCCCATGTTTTCATGATTTCTCGCCCAGAAACAATGTTTTCATGGGCACATTAGGACCCATAATCCTCATAGAATCCCCGACGTCTGTAAGCTACTTGAACATAGTTGCAGACCAGGTTCACCCATTCATGGCAACAGTTTTTCCTGCGGGGGATGGTGTTTACCAACAGGATAATGCACCATGTCATAAGGGTCGAATCGTCGAGGAACATTCCAGTGACTTTCAAGTCATGTCTTGGCCCCCAAATTCACCTGACCTTAATCCAATAGAGCATTTGTGGTCCTACTTGGAAAACCAAATTCGTGCTGCCACGCTACCGATCACAGTGTGAGGGAATTGCAAGACCAGTTGGTGAACGCTTCGTACCAGATACCTCAGACTACCCTATCAGCACCTTGTAGAATCAATGCCACGGCAGGTGCTAGCAGTTTTGAGGGCTAAAGGTGGTCCTACATATTATTAGCAGGGTGGCCATAATGTAATGGCTCTTCGGTGTACAAACCAATTCAGTATAGAAACGGAATAATTAATCAATGAAAATAACAAACTTTTCATTTTTTTTATTTCTGAGAATGTTGAGAAACCAGTAACTATTCTCCGGGAATTTACAAAAATTTTCTTATTACCAAAAGCGTTTATTATTATTATTAACTGCATTAACTCGTTTTCGTGCGCTCGTATCGATGCTAACGTTTTAATTCCCTTCTCTACCTTTACAAAGTGATGCGTTCCCCGTTTTGTGTTTAAGGTTTGACAAAATAGAATTATTTTCTTCTTTTTCACTCACTTGAAAAAAATTAGTGTTTAAAATTTTATTTTACTTTATTATTTTATTTATTACAATAAATTAAAAATATTCTATACATTTAATATGTTGAATGTAAAACAGTTAAAGTTTTGAACAAATAATAAATTAATTAGATAATTGGACGTTATGTGTTACTTCACTTTGATTTCATTTTTATGAAAATTAGCAAATGAAAGTGAGTTTTATATATGTGATAGACTGATAGAGCAATTGCTTTATAATGCACTATATGCTTTCATATTGGGCCGGGATAACCTGGTTGGCAGGGCGCACGTTTGCGAGAACGAGAGTTCGAAGACTCCCCGTGTAGTAAATGGCGATTGGCGCACGTTAAATCTGTTGGAGCATAAAGTCCACCATGCTCCCATAACAAATCAATACCTCTGGGGGTACTGGAATGGAGATCAGTCGTTCTCAGATTCAGGTCAAAATTACGATCTGTGGATGAATGAATGGATGTATGAATGGGTCCGCCCTATAAACGGGTGCGACGTATGGTGTGGCAGAAGTTGAATTGTTGGCCATAGATAGTGCCACTGGAAAACAAGAACAATCGCACTTCCTCTGCCTAAACAGGCATACGTCAACAACAACATGCTTTTATATTGAATTGTAATGAACCCTAATTTTATTGTAAATTCATAAATAGTCTGAGAAACAGTTTAACCAAAAAATCTATCAGTTTCATTCATTTCAAATTTTCACTTATTTCAATTTTTTATGTTTTATTGACATAATCTGTTGGCTAGACCAAAACGATTGTTATTTGCTTGTCGGTCTGGGCACAGTGCTGTGAGGGTTTAAATGCAAGTATTTTTAAATGATTGTAATAATAGGTGACAGACCACGTCTAAATGACAGGAAATTTAATTGTAATCAATTATAGAGAGGCGCGATGGCTCAGGAGATGGAGCGTTTGCCTTATAATGAGGTGAGCCGGGCTCGAATCCCAGAGATGACTGGTCGATACGAACTCCTCATCCGACTTGCATCGACCTCAGTGCTGACGTGAAATATTCTCAGTGGTAGGCGGATTATGGGTTAGAGCACCCTTGCCGCCAGGCTAACCGTGGGAGGTTCTCGTGGTCTTTGTCTCCATGTAACGCAGATGCTGGCTACGTAGTTGAACATTAGTAGTTGTAAACCCAGAAATTGGGTCTGCTGACGGTTATGAAATAAAATCAATTTTGGAAGTTGCCTTTTCTCACTCTAATGAAATAATTTAAATAAGTTAATTTGAAAAAACCACTGTTACCAACCAATTGTACCAATACAGACCAATTTTTAAATTAATTAATTGCTAAAATAACTTATCCACTTTACCGGTATTCTTTTTATCTTCAGTATTTTTGATGTGAATAAATAATCTAGTATTATTTTTAGAAAATTGAAATATTTTTTTTCTAATAATGATTTTAACGAAGAATTAGAAATGTTATAACACATTAAGATAATGCATTAATATGCTGTTTTGCATATTTAACTGAAACTTATAATTAATTTTCAATTTCACAATGCATTCCATTAATCAATAGTATAACGATTTATTTATCTGCTTCCTATGCTTTTTATTTAAAGAAAAGATAGGAATCCAGAAAGCATCACTGTTAAAGTAATTTGAAAAAATTAATAAAATATTAAGTTATGAAAATGAGAGTTATTAAATGAAAATTATTAAAATATGGAGAAATTATCAGCTTGTGAAACCAGCTGATTTTGAGCAACCGTTTTTCAGTTTATACTAAACTGGCTTTAATTATGTTCGAAATATTGCTTTGATGCATATTTTAGTTTTCAAAATAATGCAAAACTTGTACTTTTTTTTTGTTAAAGGAATACAATTAAAAACTCAATCCTGAAAATAAAGAAGAAAAAAAATACAGCTGATAAATTCAATATTATTTAAATATAAAAACTTATGAAATCTTACAACATGACATAAAAGGAAAAAAGGGAAGAAAGAAAAATATTGAATCAATTTTCAAAAAAACATTTTTTTTTTTTTGAAAATTGATTCAATATTTTCTGAAAAAGGGTGTTCGCAAAATAAGAAAGTGGTCACCCTGAGTAACTTTTCATTAAATAATCTGATTTTCACGCTCTAGGACTAAGTTTAATAAATTCAAAAATGAAATCTTAAATGTGCTGATTAATTAATGCAGGTGATATTTTAATGATATAATAAATTGCAAAATCAGACACAAAAACATATTTTCTCTGAACAAACATATCTCATTTCCACGGATTTGGAATTCTAACATTCAAAATATTGATGTTAGCTAGCCGTAATCTGGAAAATGTAGTTGCAATAAATTAGACAGAAGGGCAGTTGAAAATTCGGACCTCTTAATTTAATTTCACTGTTTTGTGCATTTCACTAAATCACGAGAATTTTTCAGCGAATCAGAAGATTTTTTCACAATTATATAATTCATTAATCTAAAGATAATTTCATTTAAAAACTATTGTTATAATTACTAATTATTTAATCGATAAATAGTCGAAGCATTTTTGAGTATGCAATATCGATCGAATAGTTTCTGAGTTGAAAAAATTTCAAAAAGCTGTATATTTAAAACCTGATTTCTCGAGAACTGTTCCGCTAATTTCATTTATGTTTTGTATTTTGTCGGGGAAAATTACATACTTAACAATGTTCAATAGCAATTCAAATTCCTTTCGATAGAATAAATAAATTAATATTTTACATGGAATTATATTCGGATAATTGAATTTTAGAATTGAGTGTAAATACTTTCTGATTCGCTTAGTAATTTCTAGAAATAAAACAAAATACTCAAAATATGAAATTAACATGAAGGGATCCAAACTTTTAGTCGCTCTCCAGTATAAATTATTGAGACCATACTTTTCAGCTTTTGGCTACCCCCTTCTTCCTTTTTTAAACATTGCATCACGCTCTAAAAAGTAAATACAGTAAAAGGGATGAAAAGCCGACCGGCCTGTGTAGGGGGCAGGGAACTGTCCTTGCATCAAAAAGGTCCTGGGTTCGAATCCCGGGCAAGGCATGGATGTTTCTTTCTCTCTCTGTGTGTTCTATGTCCAGTCTCCTTTGCGTGTGAATGTGTGAGAATGTGACCCGCCCTATAAACGGATTGTGGTTGTGTGAATGGCGTGGCGGAAGTGGAATTCCTGGCCATAGATGGCGCCACTGAAAAACAGTAACAATAGCACCCCCACTGCCTAAACAGGCATACGAAAAAGAAAAGATGAAAAAGATGGTTATTGCAGAAAGATTCGAATACTATTAAAAACCTGTTCTACAGGTTATGAATAATATACGAACTTAATAACCTGTTCAACACCAATTTAAACGAAATCGGGTATATGTAAATAATATTGACATCAGTGTCAAGTAGATTTGGTTGAGATGCAATCCTTATCAAAATGTAATACGGGATATAATTATTCATAAACGGGCATTGATATCTGTTCAAAAATTTGCATGGGCAATACCCATTAAAGATAAGTGGGAAAAATGTCTGCTCTAGAAATTATTTTTAAAAAAAGAAACCCCAAAGTGTTACAAACAGATTCTGGTACGGAATTTATGAATAAAATAGTTCAGAATTATTTAAAAAGTGAGAACGTAAAATATTTTTCTACAAATAATGAAATTAAAGCTAGTGTAGTTGAAAGATGTACGTTAAGAAGTAAAATGCGGAAATTGTTTACAGAATTTGATGCTAAAAATTACATTGTCATAGATAAATTGATTCACAGCTATAATTATTCCTACCATAGATAGATTAAAATGTAAACTGCTTCAGTAAACAATTGAAATAGGAAGCAGGTATTACATAATTCATGTGGCACCCATACGAACGAAAAACCTAAAACAGCTAAACTCAAAATCGATAATCTTGTACGCATTTGTAAGGAAAAACTTCACTTTGAAAAGGGATATGAACAAAATTGGAGGGTAGAACTTTTTAAAATTTATGAAATCATGCAAATAATTTCAGTCGTTCATAAATTGAAAGATTTTTGAGGTGAGGAGATTAAGGATACTGTCTACGAAGCAAAACTACAAAAAGTGATTGATTCAGGATTCTATTTTGCAAAAAAAGTGCTTTAAAAGAAAGAAACGAGGAGTAACTGAATATTTTGTTAAATTTATGGGTAAACATAGATTATATCTTATTAAGGACCATTTAGTAATCTTGTTTACTATGGACTCATTTTCAAAAAAATGTCTTTCTACGTGTTTTTATGTAACATTACCATCTGACAGTTCTATGCGTTTTTTCCCTGGAAACAAAACATCTCATTTCAAGGCTCAATTACTACACACTCCAGTGGAGTTAAATGGACAATGGAAGTAAGAATATCTGAAATCATCTATCCTTATTCATGGCTTAACGTAAATGAAACTAATAATTATTTTCTATGCAAAATTGGTAATGGTACACCGTATCGAGTGTTAAGAGAACAGTTGATGTGGGTTGTTATCAATGTTTGATATTGTATCCTCTATACAACTTGCTTTACCAAAAATCCTAGTTGATTTACAATAAATTGCAATAAAGCTACGAAACGAGTAAAAATTAATGCAGTTGAAGGTAGCACTCTTCATTTAGGGAATTTAGATGAATTATTAGGATTTCGATGTGCTGCAATCATAACGGGTAACATGAGAAGGGAATTTGTTGCTGATGCGTGGTCTAATTTTTTCAATTTTTACGTTTACACCGATTTAATTTCACCCCAAATTGTAGGAGATGCGCAAGTTCCTTTATTTCGAATCTTTCGAATGAAAGGACAAGGCCGGGAAACGATTATTCAGTACTACAATAGACCACAATATTTGCCTTTAATGAGACATTTATTCCAAACTATTCAAATTGAACTCAGACTCAATTCAAATGAATATGTTCCTTTTGAAAAAGGTAAAGTGATCATAGTGTTACATTTTCGTATGAGGCAAATACTATTAAAAGTGTAACACATTTACTTTATCATCATTTGAAGATCAAACCACTAAAATAAGTACGCCGTATGTTTACTGTACTAAAAAATTTGATGATCATTACGTGGGTTAAATCGGCTCGGATATGGCTCATTATGAAGGTATTAATTTTCAAACGGGAAATGGAATCGGAGGAGTAAAAATTCGATTATTTAGAGCAGCATTGCCTTTTTTAGTAAAAGACGGTAAAACTATTTGGAAAGGACGTATTAAAAACAGGCCACTGATGTATTATTAGGAGACAATTTTAAAGAAGCAATAAAAACAAGAAGTAAAGAAAGTGAGAGCTGCGATGGCTCAGGGGATACAACGTTCACCTTCCAATGAGGTGAACCGGGTTTTAATTCCAGCGATGGCTGGTCGATATGAATTCCGCATCCGGCTAACACCGAGCACAGTGCTGAGGTAAAATATCCTCAGTGGCAGACAGATCATGGGTTAGAGTCCCCTTGCAGTCAGGCTAACAATGGTAGGTTCTCGTGGTTTTCCTCTCCATGCAACGCAAATGCGGGTTAGTTCCATCAAAAAGTCCTCCATGAAGGCAAATTTCTCCCAATACTTGATGCAGGAGTTCCCTCGACTTATGGATTGAGTTCAAAATTACAAAGCTCCGTAGTTGAACATTAGTAGTCGTAAATCCAAAAAATTGGTTCAACTACGGTTATTAAATAAAAAATATAAAAGGGTAAAGAAAGTGGGAAAAATTTAACACAAAAAGCTATCGATAAAGTACAGTCTAAGGTAGTTAAAGGACGGTATAAAAGAAAGCGTCAGAACCAGAAAACATTCATTTCATCTAAAACACGTTAAATGAGTGAACGTGATATTTTCGACCCGTAAAATGAAATTTATTGGAAAGATTCCCCCCCCCCCAATCTGTGAAATCTGAATTAGAACTTCTTTTTAATCTAACTATCTAACTGGAACTCAAACAGTTATTCAAGATGGACAGTGGATACAATTTCAACCTCTTTCTAATGTTTTCGATAACGCACCCGTAGAGTTTCACATTTCCAGAAGTGTAGAAGACTGCATTTGAAAGTGAAAATATTTTTATTACTATAAATTACATTATAGGATCTACGAATTACGTCCTCGATAAAATCTTAAATTGCCGCCAATTGTTGGGACCTTGGGTACAAATTTAACTTCTATAATGCCAAAATTCTTTCTACTCCTGTCACATCGCCTCATATTGATATTCTAGAATGTTTCATTCATATGAATGCTGATTCCTAGTTAATGATATCTGTTCCGCACCGTCCTTCATTACGCTTAAAAATGTATCCCACCCTGATTTGCCACTTCCGGCAGCCTTTTTCCCCTCGGCTACAACGATATTTTGTTTTGTACTTTAAATCATTTTTTTTTCTTTTCTATTTTTATTGGCAAATTTGCGTTTTCTTTGATTTTTTTATTGCTTTCATCATTTACGTCTGATAGGTTATGAAAATAAGAGCCTTGTTTTGAGTGTTTTAAATTTTTCTGTCCTTCGAGCTTTTGAAGCAAAATAAGTTTTCCAATTAAAAAGATGAAAATTTTTTTTTGTTGCTTTATTAAATGCATTTATAAAGAAGAGTTTGAAAACCATGAATATCTTATATACTTAAAGGCATCCACTCTTAAATTTTGCTAGTAATTTTTTTTTTACTTATTTACCTTCTGTATATTCTCTGTAAATTTTGCGACAAACTTCAAGAGAAATTAAGAAGTACCATTAGAATTAAAATTGCATAGGAACCCATGCCCGTAAATGTCGTCATTAGTGGCTATGGGCGCTTCCCTATTATCGCCTGCTCAGAAGCACACAAAGAAGCAACTGATAACTGAGAAGCGTCGCTATGACGACATTTCTGGTCATGGTTTCCTGTGCTATTTTAATTCTGATGACGTGCCTGAACTCCTTTAGAAGTTTGTCATAACATTTATGCTACCCCCTGCTTTATATAACGTTTTTAAAGTGTAAATTTCGACAAAAAATAAACTAAGAATATCATTTAAAAAAAAAAACTGTAACTTAGAGAAATGACTTTAGATTTGAAATTAGTGGCACGAAAGTATCTAAGATCTGTTAAAAAATCACATGCAGCAGAATTTTTTTTTTCCAGTTTTATTACAAATTCATTTTATTACATTTCCCCCCTCCGAGTCTTTGTCTTACTGAACTTTTAAAAAAGAGAACAGAATACTATTTAAAATTTTTGAACTATTGATGTTGAATGATTAATGAATCAGTTTTCGATACATAAATTCTAAAACAAAATTTATTTAGCTGAATCAAAAGTTAATTGAAAAAGATCAGGCAAATGAATTTAATGAAATAGTTCAGGAATATTACTATCATGGATTTTCTAACAAGACGTTTATATATAATTCCGAATATGCTGGTGTGAGATATCAAGCTTTGTCTAGACTAAGATACTGATATGTAATTATTTTCTTATAATGTTTTTTCACATCTTTATTGTGTTCAAATAAATTTGCTAGGAGTCGTGGTGGCTCAGATGATAGAGAGTTCGCCTCCCAATGAGATGCCCCAGGTTCGAATTCCAGCGATGGCTGATCGATATGAATTCTGCACCCGGTTCGAATCCACCACGCTCCTGACGTAAAATATCCTAGGTGGTAGATGGATCATGGGTGAGTGTCTCCTTGCCGTCAAGCTAACCATGAGATGTCTTCATGGTTTTCCTCTCCATGTAATGTAAATGCTGGTTTAGTTCCATTAAAAAGACCTTTACGACTGCAAATTTCTCGCAATACTTGGGAGTTCTCTTGTCTTCCGGATTGGATAAACAAATTAAAAGCTACGGAGTTGAACATTGCTACTCGTATATTCAAAATTAGGTAGACTGCTCAACGATGGTGATATAAAAATAAAATAAAAATATAATTTGCTGACATTTATTTCTTCAACTGAAATATTATAACATAAACAGTAACCTTAAATAAAGTACCTTTAACTTTTATTGTCAAAAAAAGAAATACACAATTTAAAATTACTAATTTTCTAGAATTCGGTCAAAAATTAGCTTAAGTCGGAGTCGCAGGTCGGATTTTAGAGAAGTCTGAAATCAGAGTCGTCCATTTTGACTACTAATTCCGAAGCCTGTTTATAACAGAACACTGTTGAATCAGGGTCCTCGTTAAAAAACAGTCCAACATAGAGCCTTTTTTAAAAGAAGATTTTAATTCGAAGCTTTCAATCATAGGAGGTGACTCGAATCAGCCATTATTATGAAAAAATGTAAAAAACTTGCTATATTGCACAAGAATGAATAAGAAAATGGCTCCTACATTAACTATAATTTTACTTTACCACTCATTTTGATACTATTGATTGATGCCACTTAGCTCGTATTTTTAAAACCAACTGATCAATTTTTGAACATAAAGGGGCCCTTCCTCTCCTAATCAAACTTAACTGTCGAAGGGATGGAAAAAGGGAGGAAAAATTCTAAATATGCTTTTAATCCTCTTATTTAATTTTCTCAAATAAACTGACGATGGATATTTAGTATATTTGTAGTATCTTTCGAAACATGTAAAATACTAAGTCATCTACCAATTACAATTTAAGATAAAACCCGTGAGGTATTTTAGATTCTCTATTAAATTTTTCGGACAAAATTATGTTATAACAATTCTGCAATCAACTGTTTTTGAAAGGTAGTTAAATAGTATACAGTTGCCTGCTTTTAGATTTTTGAAAAGTTTATATTCAATTAACTTTGAAGGAGTTTTTGAGAGTCATCCAAATCGAATTTCATCAGTTTAAATTGTAATGAAATTAGATTTAAAAGAAAATCTGAAAACTGAGAAACGTGTAGTTTTAAATTACTTACTCAAAATCACAATCCTGTAGTTTATCGACCCAAACTAACTATTTCTTCCCAGATTAACTTAGGTAATAACATTACCGAAGCTCTAATACCAATAGTACCAAATACCTGATGAGTAACAGCTAACACTAGTTTTTTCGTAATTGATTCATCTGAGTAATCTGCTTTTGGTTTATTGGAATGACATACATTTGAGGGTTGTGTGCTCAATTTAGGCTTCCGTTGTCAAATAGAAGGACAGATAGCACATTACAGAGAAGAACAGCACGAAGATGTGTCCAAGGTAGCAGCTGGATTCGAGCCCGCTACCTCTACCTTTGCACAGAGTTTGGCTTTCGATATCGCTCGGCCAGGGAGGCCCCTTGTTCAATTGTACATGACAATTGTTGTTGTTGTAGTCAATTTACGTCGCACTAGAGCTGCACAATGGGCTATTGGCGACGGTCTGGGAAACATCTCTGAGGATGATTCGAGGACAAGCCATCACAATTTTGATCCTCTGCAGAGGGGATGGCACCCCCGCTTCGGTAGCTCGACGACCTGCACGCGAAGTCGAGCACTTTACGGTAGAACAGTTTAACGAGGACCAATACCACACACCCTCGGTCCCTACGCAGACTGATCCAAGTAATCTTTTAAATCATGGTTTTTTGTCGTTTTCGAAGATGCATTGTACACCGGTCTTATTTCTGTAGTAAAATTTTTTTAAACTACAAGCCTCTGAGGCAGATCATGTGCATTATTTATATCTTTATAGTCAGATAATTTAACAAATAACATAGAAATAACCAACAATTAAGAATGCCATGTAATACATCAAAATTGTCAGAGTCACTTAAGTTTTTTTTTCGTATTTTAGGCACATTTGAGAGAAATATTTTTATTATCTGGAAAAATCGAGTTAAATAAAACCCAAGGTAATGATAATTCGCATCTTTTTTCCAACTTGATCGGAATCGTAATCTTAAAATGATTTAAAGCTTTTTTTCCTGTAACTTAATTTTTGATTTGTTTATTTCCGGATATGATGTTCCTAAGATGTGGTCTAATTTCCGTAAATCAAAGATGATTCTTTTATTTACAAAAAGAGAAGAAATAAAAGTTCCGAAGTGTATTCAAAATACCTTACACTATCTTAAATTTTTAAAAGAAGGGCAAATATTTTTACCCTATTTACGTAAGTAAAATGGGAAAAAGCAATTAGACATTTTGATGTACCTAAATCCTACTAAGAATTAGAGATTAGAATTTAAAAACAGAAAAAAACAGCAATAAATTTAAAAACCGAAAAGAAATGTCAATATCTAAAATTTTTAAAAAATAGGCAAATTTTTTTAAACGCAATTTAAAAGCAAATAAAATATAAAATAATATATAGACGTTTTAACACACCAAAATCCTGCTAAGAATTAGAGATTAAAATTTAAAAATAGAAAAAAAAACAGCAATAAAATTAAAAACAGAAAAGAAATGTCAATATCTAAAATTTTTAAAAAAATAGGCAAATTTTTTTAAACGCAATTTAAAAACAAATAAAATATAAAATAATATATAGACGTTTCAACACACCAAAATCCTGCTAAGAATTAGAGATTAAAATTTAAAAACAGGAAAAAAACAGTAATAAAATTAAAAACAGAAAATAAATGCCAATATCTTAAATTTTTAAAAAATAGGCAAATTTTTTTAAACGCAATTTAAAAACAAATAAAATATAAAATAATATATAGACGTTTTAACACACCAAAACCCTACTAAGAATTATCGATATAAAAATAAAATTACAATATTCAAAATTAATTCCCTTGGCATCATAGCTGATAATAAAATTTGTTAGAGAGCGCGCCAAAGAAATAAGGAAGCCGCCGTGCGAAGGCAATAATGTTTTCCAATGTCAAAGTTACAGTGAAAATAAATCGATTGCGCATTCTTTGTTGATGTTTGCTTTAATTTCTTCCTGACGGTTTGAAATACCGAGATTCTTTTGCGGAGTCCCGCCTTTCTCTTTAATCACAATCCCCTAGATAGAAATCTTGCAGCTTCTATAGGATAAATAAAATAAATGAGATTTTGTGAAGAAGAAGAAGATAATTATGAAAAGCTGCGGAATGATAGCTGCATTAGAAGAAGCTTTTGTTTTCAGAAAAGAGTAGGCCAGGGAGATGAAATTCAGGAGGAGCGAGACCCACGCCGTCTCTGTATAATCTTCTAATCATTTCTTGGCAAACTGAAAAGATGAAGGAAAAACAACCAAATAATGGACCGACATCTATTAAATGTTAATAACTACTGAGCTAGAACATGGTAATCATTCGCGCTCCTCGCATCCGTTTCAACTTTTAGAATAATTGATGAAGTCGGTATTAATCATTTGTTTGATATAACAACGCCTGGGTATTTTATTAATTCATAGCGCCAGCGTGATTCTCGTTTCCTATTTCATCAACAAATACTTAGGTAGTTCCATTAACCGTTTTTATGACGCACGCTCAAGATCCCCGGGAACAAGCTTATCTTTTCCCCCTAGCCCTATCTTACCCCGGCAAGGGAGAAAGCTTCGACATATTAAAAGTACTTTTCCCCGCGATTTAGAATAAAAACTAATAATTAGGGGATGGTAAATTCGAGATTTACGATTGCTTAACGAATGTTAGAATAATTTATTTATTTAAAAATCGCGACTCATATTTCACATTATTTGTTGTTTTTCCTTGTGAAACCGTCAAACTATGATTTTTTTAATGAAAAAATGAAAGCAACGTCGAATATTTGTCACGATTAAATGCGGCAGACTCTATAATCTAATAGATATATGATTATGGGTTGGAAAAATATTTTTTTTAAAAATTATTCATAGGTTATCTTTGTAATTTTCATAGGCTGCCTCCCAAAATTAAAATTTTAATTAGTTATAATTTTGTCGAATTTCCACAGAACTATTTCCTTAAGTTAAATAATTAATAAAGCGTGGCTTCTTTTAATAATAGTAGAGAAATATTCACATATTTATGGTTTCTTTACTTGTCTTTTTCTGAATCATATCTTTGTCTACGTATAAATATTTTAACCTTCTCCTTGATAAGAGTATATATCTGTTTTATTATTTTTATTAATTTTTTTTTTTTGAAATTACGAGGCAACTGTTATTTTCAAGTCAAGTTGTAAGGCGACAATGCTCTTCATTTCGGGAACATGTTCTTTTTTTCAAAAATATAAATTGAGACAAAAGATTTATTTTTTAAAATGAAGACGTTTGTTTTTACCGTAATATATTATTACTTAGATATCGTCGTATCAATTTGATATCCTGCTTTCCCCCGAAATGATTAGTCAGATATCGATATCTGCTTTAGTTTCACCTTAATTGAAATAGTTTGCGACCCCTGATATGCACACTTTTTAACCTTTAGTTTTGACAATTATACTATATATATACATAGTTAAAATTATCGAGAAAACATGAAAAAAGATATAAAGATTTCATAACAGAGACGAAAAAAATTATTAAAAAATTTTAAAATTAAAAGAAAATTGGAAAATAATTGTATTCACTTTTTGCCAAACATTTTTATCAAAAAAAAAAAAAAAAAAAAAAAAAAAAAAAAAAAAAAAACATGTTACATGAAGTATTTTTTCCCAGCAAAGCATGGAGTTTGTGTTTTTCTAAATAGTTTTAGTTACAGAAAGCCAATTTTTGCTAACTTTCGATTTATTAAATATTGCTACAATAATATTGCAGTACCGTTTTATACAATTATAAGCTTACTCTTAAATAATTCTTGTTCAGCCTAATTAAACATTGTTGCAAAAATATTTCTATACATTGTTCTATACAGTTCAACTTATACTAGAAACAGTTTTGTTCCTGCCTTTTAAAAACCGTTGCAATAATATTTTTATCTACTGTTCTATTTTGTTCAAATTATACTAGAAAAATTCTTGCTCCAGCCTTTTAAACACTTTTGCAATACAATTTCTATCTACTGCTCTATATACAGTACAATTTATGCTAGACACAATTTTGCTTTGGTCTTTTAAATTCTGCTGTAATAATATTTCTATCTACTGTTTTATAAAGTTCAACTTATACTAGAAACATTTTCGCCTCTGCCTTTTAAAAACCGTTGCAATAATATTTTTATCTACTGTTCTATATTGTTCAAATTATACTAGAAAAATTTTTGCTTCTGTCACTTAAATACTTCTGCAATATTTTTTATCTATTGCTCTATAAAGTTCAACTTATACTAGAAACATTTTTTCATCTGCTTTTTAAGTAATGTTGCAATAGTATTTTAATCTACTGTTTTATAAAATTCAACTTAAAATAGAAACAATTTTGTTTATATTTTTTAATACTGTTGCAATATTTCTATATACTCTTCGATAAAGTTCAACTTACATTAGAAGCATTTTTGCTTCTGCCTTTTTACTGTTGCAATAATATTTCTACCTACTGTTCTATAAAATTCAACTTAAACTGGAAGTATTTTTGCTTCTGTTTTTTAATACTGTTGCAATAATATTTCGATCTATCGTTCTATAAAGTTCAACTTAAACTAGAAAAATTTTTGATTCTGTTTTTAATACTGTTGCAATAATATTTCTATCTATTGTTCTATGCAGTTCAGCTTTTACTAGATTAATGTTTGCTATTAATATCTTGAATCATATTCACTTTATTTGTCAAAAGTTTTTATGAAAAAAATATGTTACAAGAAGCTGCTTTTCCGTAAAAATATCTCGTTATATAGCTAAAGTTTTACTGCCCTATGTCATTAGATAATAATTACAAACAGAGTCATTTGGGAAAATGTCTAAGCTGCATGGTTGTTAACTAAAAGCAAGATATAACAAGATAGGAAACAAACTTTCGTCTTCCACAGCTTCAATTAAGAACGCTGTTTAATTAATCAAACTAGGAAAGCCTGGAATATAATAATAATACGATTAAAAGTGTTCCCATAATTTCAGATGAATTATGGCTCAAGGAAGAAAAGCTTTTAGAAGAGACGTTATGTTTTTCATAATTGTTAATTGAATAAGAGTAATTTGATTAACACTCAGCCTTAAGACAGGTCGAGTTTTTAATTCTTTTTTAGCGACCCTTTCTCGCCAAGTTAGAGCTTAGAGAATAGTTTTTTTTTATATGGAGCACCCACTGAATGATTTCAGAAAGATGAAAATAATTTTTTTTAACATGTTGGTAACTTGATTAATTTTTACTCATCGTGAATCCTCATTGGTGAATTTACAAAGAGAATTTTCTCATGAACTATCTAACGAAATATGACAGCGTTATATTCAACTCAAACATGTATAGCTTACTATTTGCATTCTATTAAACTTTTAAGTAAAAAATCACAAAGAAAACTAAATACTTAAAAATATGCAAGTTGGAAATCAAGATTTTAAAAACTTTAATGATCAAGAGAAATATTTTTATACATTAATTATACATCGAGATTCTTAAAATGTACAATTCGAAAAAAATAATTTTTTTGGCTCTCCCTTAAAAATGAGTTTGCTTCATTTTCTGAATTACTTAAAGAGTTTTAGTGTGTTTAAAATTGTTTTTCATAATTTCAATTTGCTTTTACTCCATTGTACTTTAGAAAAGATAAGGATTCGCAATACTTTTTTGAATAAATTTTTGAACTGAATATCATTGTTTCGATATTTAATATCATATACTTGATTAATTTTTAAATTTGACGTTATAATTACTTGAAATAATAACCTTTTTTAAGAATTTTCAAATTGTTTGAACAATTTTAACACTGTAACAATTTTTTTATAAAAAATTTTGGAAAATGACATTTTAATTGCTTTGATATAGTTTCAATTATTAAAATACGATAATTGAATAATGTTTAAACGTGATAACATACATATTGTAAATGATACATTATTTTAAAATTTTCAAAGTGATTCGAACTAATTTTGCATTGAAACAATAACTTTGAAACATTATTTTAAAACTTTTTAGAAATATTTCGAATGGTTATAATATTGTTACAATACTTAGTGTTTCACGTAGAGCATCCACGGAATGATTTCGCAATGATAAAAATAATTTTTTAGCAAGGTGGTAACTCGATAGTTTTTTATTCATTGTGAATCGCAATTCGTGAATATACAAAGAGAATTTTCTCATAAATTATATCACAAAATATGACAGCATTATATTCAACTCAAACATGTATAGCTTACTATTTGCCTTCTATTAAACTTTTAAGTAAAAAATTGTAAAGAAAACAAAATACTTAAAAAGTTGTAAATATCGGTTTCTTAAAACTTTAATGGTTAAGACAAATATTTTGATATATTAGTTGTAGATGGAGATTCATAAAATATGCAATTCAGAAACAAATTTTTTGGCCTCTCCTTCCTGCTTTATTTTTTGAATTACTTTAAGAATTTTAGTGTGTTTGAAATTGTGTTTTATAATTTTAATTTTCTTTTACTCCAATATACTTTTTAGCATGATAAGGATTCAATATTGTTTTGAATAAATGTTTTAAGAATGATTCTTCAATTGTTTAGTTTTGATTCAATATTTAATATTCATTATTTCGAACATTTTTAAATTTAGCAATATAGTTATTATAAATGATCCCCTATTTCAAGAATTTTCATACTGTTTTGAGCGAATTTAACACTACAACAATATTTTTGTAAAATACTTTTGAAAATGATATTTTAATTATTTTAACATTGTTTTAATAATTAAGATATGATAGTTGAATAATTTTTAAATGGGATTGTATTCATATTATAAATGATGTACTATTTCAAAATAATTAGAAATAATTTAGCATTGAAACAATATCTTTGAAGCATTTTTTAAAAACTTAAAAAAAAAAAAAAAATTGAACTGTTTCAATATTATTGAAGCACTTAGTGTTTCACGTAGGGCACCCACTTAATGATTTTGAAAGATAATTTTTTTTTAACACGTTGGTCATTTGAATATTTTATTCATTCATGAATTTGCAAAGAGAGTTTTCTCATGAACTATTAAATGAAATATTAAATGTTATATTCAAGATATACGTATTATTAGGCATTTTTGAGGAAAGAATCGTCAAGAAAATAAAATACTTAAAAATGCAGAATTCGGAAATAAAGCTTTTAACCCCTTCCTTCTCGCTCCCGGGAAAATGACGGGGTGAGTTTTCGCCCGCTATTTCTCGCTCCCGTGATACTGACGGGCTGGAGTGTTCAGTTGTAATGCGCCAATAAGAATAAAACTAATTCATTCCTTTTGCCTGGAAAATATTTTATTTTTCATTTTACACACCTGATGGCAGGATATTTTTAAGGTAATTGCAGATAGTTAGTTTATTTTAACTCGTTCACGCCGGGAAAAGTGAAAATACTGGTAGAAGAACTATTTCAATATTAGATAATATTCAAGAGGAGTTAATCTATTCTCAACAATTCACTGTAAGGAAATTTATCACGGCGAAGAAGCAATTCAATATAAAAATTGCATCCGTTAAAAACAATTCGTAGTTATGGATTTTTATTATTTCCGGAAAAAAACTAAAAAATGAAATTTATTGTTACCAGTTTTTACTCCGGTGCGCTGCCAAGAGGAGACAATCTAGTGTGACCCACCGGTAGGTCACCCCGGCATGAACGTGTTAAACTAGTTGCAGCACTAATCAAATACGTAATACAAATACAAAAGCCAAAAAAATAGGCACTTTTATGGCCGTTTTCTTGAAAATTAACCGATCGTTAAGTGGTTAAAAGCTTTTTTCTATTAAGAGAAATATTTTTATATTCAATGATTCATTATTATTATTTTCATCGATTATTTCCATGATAGAAAAACTTGTAGAATTCGGTAGGTCAGAATTACCAATCAATTGTATACAATGAATTCATACACAAATTCCTTCTAGAGAAAGTGTACTATTCAAAAGAATAAAACATAATGTATGAGGTACTTTTTTAAATTGATAATATTTTATTTTATTTTATATCCGTCGTTGAACAGTGGACCCAATTTTTGGGTTTGCGACAACTAATGTTCAGCTCCCTAGCCTTGTAATTTTGAACCCATCCGGAAAACAAGGAAACTCCTTTATCAGTACTCCCAGAGGTATTGATTTGTTATGGGAACATGGAGGACTTTGCGACTCGACAGAGTTAACGTGCACCAATCACCATTTACTACACGGGGAGTCTTCGGCCGGCCGATATCGAACCCACGAACTCTTGGACATGGGCCTAGCACCCTACCGACCAGGCCATCCCGGCCTAAATTGATAGTATTAATAAATTAATATAGGCAGTATTCTTTATCACAATAAAACTTAGATAAAAAATAACACGAAATACTAAAGCATGCGAATTTTAAACGCCAACTGCTTTATTTTATTTTATTTTATAACCATCGTAACCAGCCGATCAAAAAATTTGAATTTACAGCTACTAATGTTCAACTCCCTAGCCTTGTAAAATTGAACCCAATCCAGAAGACAATGGAACTCCTAGATCAAGTATTGGGAGAAATTTGCCTCCTTGAAGGACTTTTTGATGGAATTAATCTGCCCACGAAAACCTCCCGCGATAAGTCTGACGGCAAAGGGCTTCTAACCCATGATATATCTACCCCTGACGGTATTTTACGTCAGCACTGTGGTCGGTGTGAGCCGGGTGTGGAATTCGTTTCGACCAGTGATCTCTGTGATTCGAACCTGGAACACCTCACTGGGAAGTGAGCGCTCTATCCCCTGCGTCACCAAGGACTCATAATCAACTATTGTAGGCCAACTATTCTCTCTAAAGTTAAATTAAGAAACTCAAGTTAAACGACAACAAAATAACTAAAGAATGCATATACGCCATTGGCTTCAATCTGGAGAATTTAAATGAAACTTGCTTCTGGAATGCATTTATTAATTTGACTGCATTTATTTAATTTTTTTACAATTTTAATTTTTTTCACACCTAATTAACTGAGAATAAATGCCAAAAAAACTAGAGTGGCTTGCATCAAAAAATAAATATCTATATCAGTAATTCGGTCTATATGTTTTTAAAGAACAATGGTTTATTAAACTTTAATGATTATTTCTTAAAAACAGTAAGTCACGCATTGTTTAGTTTATCTTTTTACCTGTAACTTGTATACGTAAGCACCATCGAAAAATGTGCCACCTTCACCTTCATAATATTATAAATGCCGATTCTTCTGGATCTTTCGGTAGTTATTTTTATATTTAAAGTGATAGTAAAACTTGATTTTTTTAATGATTTGTAAATTTATAAACTTTATTAAAATTATTTTAACTATCATTGCAAATGAATAAATCAAACATATATAACAATGCATGATAATCCCACTTTGGTAAGATTTAGCTCAGGCTAAATAGAAAAATACATTTACCTATAATTGTTTTTCCAATTTACATTTTACTACCACTTAGGAAAATCAATTTTGGATAAAGAAAAAGTTTGCAAGCATGTGATATTTAATTAGTTTTTACGTAAAAATGCACTGCCAGTGTAATGAGGCTTTAATCAGGAAAGGAGTCAAAAAGTGGTTAACACGTTGAACACCGCTTCAGCCATCGGTGGCTGACACTGGACTTTCCATTTGGGCCGCGTCAACCACCGGTGGCTGACACTGAAATTACATTTAGGCCGCGTCAGCCACCGGTGGCTGACACTGAAATTACATTTAGGCGGCGTCAACCACCAGTGGCTGACACTGAAATTACATTTAGGCTGCGTCTGCCACCGCTTGCTGACACTGACCTTTCACATAGGCCACGATAAACAGCTGACTGACAGCGTATAACACACACCTGCCAACTTTTACGCATTTGGCGTAAAATGTTATTCTTATATTTAAAGTGGTAGTAAATATATACTATTTTTTATTTTATAAACTTAAATTTAAACTGATTTCGATCACCAGTATTCTTAAAAAAAATTAGCATGTATATTAATATGCATTACTTTCTTGGTTGTCAATTGAAGATTTTTCAAATACAACATATTATTTTGCTTACAAGTGAAAATTTAATTCCATTTTAATACCACTGGGAAAAATCATGATGGAAGGGATTAAAAGTTGGCAGGTATGATAACAAGATATAGAACTATAAAATTTACACTCTTTTATGGAATTGCAGAAAATTTATTCAAAATTTACTTAATTATTGTGATTCTTTATTTAATAAATTCAATTTAGTAGATTTTTATCCACCACTATTTTTAAACAATTCGTAGTCTATATAATTCACCACTTTTCTCATGTATGTCATGCTAAACCTTTTAAAACTAGCAAAAACTGTCTAATATTTGCAATTTTACATACTTGCCAACTTTTAATTCCTTCCATTATTATTTTTCCCAGTGGTATTAAAATGGAATTAAAACTTCAATTTTAAGCAAACAAATACGTTGTACTTGAGAAAACTGAAGTTGACAACCATGACAGTAACGCATATTAATATATGTGCTTAATTTTTGTAAGAATAGTGTTGATCAATATCATTTAAAAATTAAGATTATAAAAGAAAAAATAGTATATAATTACTACCACTTTAAATATGAAAATAAAATATTCCGGAAAATCCGGAAGAGTTGGCAGGTATGATTTTAGTTTGTAGTTAATTACAGTTTGGCCAGATAGGTAAGCCATGTAAAATTAGCTTGGCGTTCAACGTGTTAAAGAAGTTTTTAGATTTAATTTCAACTATAAAAAGGAAATAATATGAATTCTGCTGCTTTTACCTTAATTAATTCCTGCAATTTTTCTAAACCAATTATGCATACGGGACAAAAATAAAATGCTTAAAATAGCAAATTAATGGTAGTGAACGGAGAAATTCAGGATTTTGTTGTGAATTTGATTAATTTTCGAATTATATTTAATTTTTTTGAAGGTAAGTAGCATTTATTTTTAATGTAAATTGTTCCCGGCATCCTAATTTTTTTATTTTATTTTATAACAGCCATTGAACAGCCGATGCAATTTTGAGTTTGCAACTATCAATGTTCAATTCCGTAGCCTTGCAATTCCGAACTCAATCCAGAAAACAGAGGAACTCCTGAAGGAGAAACTAGCCTTCATGAAGGACTTTCTTGATGGAACTAACCTGCATTTGCTTTACATGAAAAGGAAAACCACGAAAACCTTCCATGGTAAGCCCGAAGTTAAAGGGATTCAAACTCACAGGGATGCCAGATACGATTAAAAATTTGAAAAGCTGTAGAAACTCAATTCATTTTTTTTATTTATTATCTCTTTAATTATTCAATCATATGACTATGACACATAACTACGACTTATATTTAAAATTAGTCATATTTAAAAAAAATCATTCTTTGCATCCTCTTTCAATAGTAAATTAGAAAAAAATATGCTAGAAAAGTTGCTAAATTTAATATCTTTTCATAAAAATTTGAATTTTATTAGCTATCACTTTTGCTCTTTTAGTCACCTGTGGCAACTCTGAACCCGTGATCCACTGAGAATATTTTATGACAGCACAGTGGTCGGCGCAAGTCGGAAACAGACCAGCCAACGTTGGGATTCGAATCTGGGTCACCTCATCGGACAGCGAGAGCTTTATCCACTGAGCTACAGAGGCTCAAACATTATAATGAACAATTTCATTCGTAAAAAAATCATTTCTATAAAGACTAACCCTAATTGCATACGCCCTTGCAATGTCAATGGAACGCCCTTATTTTGAATGAAAAAATAAAGAGTAATTTGATTCTTACCACTTTTCCGATTCATGTTGGCATAGATAAAAGAAAGAGTTAACGGAACTGAACGTGCTAATTGTACATCAGTCGGGGTTATATGTGGAAGAGTGCAAAAGTACTTTTACACTCTGATATAAAACAGAGGAGCTCGCGATGGTTAGTGCTATTACTTTTTTGTACATTCTGGCTAATCCAGCTTAAAACCGTTAAAAGGAACGCGTCTGGTTCTCAAAAAAGTTAACGGTGTTAGCGAAACTGATTCATAACGCCTTCTTTTGAAGATGCAAGACAATTCTATAGTTCGTTCACCAGGAGTTGGCACTTGGCTCCACCTCCTCGGACGCAGAGTTCATTTCAGCGCGGATGAGTAAGAGGAAAAACATTTCCCCTCTTGAAATCGAGATAACCTCTAATGCGCGCAAAGCCTCCACACGGTTTTTTATAGGTAGTCCAATCAGACCACTATGAAGGCAAACCAATTTACGAAAGAGCCCTTTGATAGAAAAATCTAGTAAAAATAAAAAAGTGGTAACAAATATATGTCTAAAAATTTTTTTAATTTTTGAATATGATTAGTTTGTCTTATTTACTTGTCTACCACTACAGATTCAATTCTCAAATACAAATGACAAATTTCTCTCAGTTACTTTTAAAATAGAATTTGGTTTCATGCTCTCAAACTGTTCACTTTTTAAATAGTCTGCGTAGACTACTTATAACAACCCGTGTGGTGGCTTTCTGATGTAAAAGGTGATGGCCAAACACAAACAGTGAATTCTTTTTCATTCACTTATTTCGCTTTATCATCAGCTACTATACCTTTCGTTATTCTAGCTACTTTATATTTAAAGACTTTTTCCCAGAAAAATATCTCAAAAAGAACAAACTATTCAATAAAAAGAGATAAATATCGACAAGTTTATGAAATAAAATGCACATGTTCAAAATATGCACACGAAGATTGCGAAATAAATATTTTTGTCATACGATCGCCAAATAGCAGCCTTGTTCACATCCTTCTCCCCAAAATAGCGAAATAGTATCATCCGATACCACGTGATGAAGGCGGAGCCAAGTGCCAACTCCTGGTGAACGAACTATATCTACCATTGTAATTGATACCTCCACATTAAAATAAATAAATAAATAAATAAAAATTTACCAGGCAGGTTTTCTCGAAAGTGCTGAAAAATATTTAGGAGCTATTATTTTGAACTTAGACATTGTGAGATGGTTGCATTGTTTGCAGAGATACCAACTTACTCCGGACAGCAAATATATATTTTAAAGAGGTAGTTTATCAATTGTGATTCTTGGTTTAATAAATTCAATTTAAAAGATTTTTATCCACCACTATTTCTAAACAATTCGTAGGCTTACATAGTTCTCCACTTTATAGTACTTATGTCACGTTATGCCTTTTGAAAAGAAAGCAAAAATACTCAAATATTTGCAAAATTTACTTTGTAGTTATTTACTGCTTTTTTAATTATTTTGGCGTGTCCGGAGCAGTTGGCATCTCTGTGTTTGATCTGTTAGAATCTTTTCAATAATGAAATTGGTTTAGAAAACTGAATACTATACCTAAGCTCGTTAGAAAATATTCACTCACCCGTAGAAAATTTCAAAGTTCAAGGTCGCTTAAGGTCATTTCATTGAAAGTTAAAATTCAGTATGTTTCAAGAGGTTCATCTGAAAGCAACAACAACACGCACACGGCACAAAGTTTTGTTTTGCTATTTAACCCGTTTTGTCCCGAATTTATAAATTGAAATGATACAAAAAGTGGTTTTATGGAAAAAGTGGTATAATATATTATCGAAATTAATTAGTTTTTCTACTGTTAGGGCAATCAAAAAGTCATTGATAGATCAAAAAGTACTTGCTCTTTATAATTATAGATCTAATCAGAAATAACTAAATCATTGTGGTATCTCAGAATCTTTTAATTCACCCAGATAAATGAAAATGCTGAAAAAAGTTTCCCACCACAATGAATGTCTTTGAAAAAAGGAACTGTCCTAAATATATAACGCTGGGCGTTAACCGGTTAATTAGAATATCGCTCCCTAGTTATGGAAATGCACTCATTTCCATGGGGTTTTACGGCTTTAGAGTTTCATGATGCATCAAAGTAACTGGAAAATGTAGATCTTGCCACTTTCTGACCTGAAAATATTCGCTAAGCAGTAATACCTTACTATTTTTCTTTTTTTTACTGATTATGAAAGTTCGCAATTGGGTCAAACTCAGTGATCCAGCACTTTTCTAACTTATTGATGTTTTTAGTAGATATAGCCAAATTTTCAAAAATGGGCAATTTGCTTCTTTTTCATTTAAACTTATCTCAAAACAGCATCGTCTCTCAAAAAAACTAACTATACGATTTTGTAGATACATGTATCAACTAACAACAGGAAAAAAAATCAGTGAAACGTTACCCAATTTTCGAGAAAAAAATTACCAAACTTGCCCGAAAGTTAGACATCTACCCTCTACCTCATTTTCAGGTACTAATGACGAATCTTCTCATCTTTTCATCTATCTACACCAAACTGAAGATATTTAAATTAAATTTGAACATAATTTGACCCGTCTAGACTGTATGGATATTTTTTAACTGTTACATTTCATTTAACAGAAAACATTAAAAATTGAAAATGAAAACTACTAGGTTGAATTATTGTATGATTTGCAGTGCGTTATGCATTACTTAACACGTTCACGCCGGGAAAAGTGAAAATACTGGTAGAAGAACTATTTCAATATTAGATAATATTCGGGAGGAATTAATCTATTCTCAACAATAACAATTCACTGTATGGAAATTTATCATGGCGAAGAAGCAATTCAATATAAAAATTGCATCCGTTAAAAACAATTGGTAGTGATGGATTTTTATTATTCCCGGAAAAAAACTAAAAAATGAAATTTATTGTTACCAGTTTTTACTCCGGTGCGCTGCCAAGATGAGACAATCTAGCGTGACCCACCGGTGGGTCACCCCGGCGTGGTCACCGGTGGGTCACCGGTCTAAAATTACATAGTGGATAAAAGACTGAGCGCAAAAGATTATTCAAAAAATTAAATTAGCGAATATCAAAGGGAATATTTTGGTACAAAGGTAATGAATCTACACATTGATGTACTGCTTTTTAACACATAGCAGACCGGCAAATTTTCTGAAAATTTCCCCACGTACCCGGCTATTGTTTTTGAAAGCGGATGTGGAAGTAAAACAATATAAATAAACTTTAAAATTTTTTATTTATTATTCAACTCTTAATATTTCTTTTTCGTATGATAAAACAGTATAGCAATCACCTACGTGTAATGGTACACCACAAGTTTTGCAAATATATCGGGTTTCGTAAAGTCATAATAAATTGGTAGAGAATTAAATAGTAAAACTTGAAAAATAAGTAAAAATACGCCCATTTTTTAAAATAGTCACCACGAGGCTATGTTAGAACGCTTGACCACGAAAACACGAGTTAACTCGTGACCGGTCAGCAATGTGTTAAGAATGATGGTACTTTTCAAAAACAAGTATATTTTACAATTTTGGAGCGAAATGACTGGAGCATACAATATGTGTACTTGGTCATGTTACAAAACAGGTTAAGATATATTTTTCAACTATCTGCCAAATTTTTATGATATCAGACTATGCTGGTTCTTGCAGTGGAAATGGACACATCCTGTTAGATATCCAAATATTAAAGAAATATAGTATAAAACATTTGATCCCTGATTATAATGAGCCTCAAAGTGGAAAAGACCAATGTGATCAAGAAGCGACGAATGCACTGCATTGTCATACAACGTAGATAAATTCTGGAAACAATATCAGCAACGCCTCAGAGTTAAAAGAACGTTTATTGTATATGAGAGGTGTGAGAAATTCCAAAAAGTCGGTGATTGAGATCAATAATTCAAATACCCATTTCTTATTTCAAAAAAATTCAAAATATTAACACATATTCCGCAGAAGCCACAGACACTGGTTGAAAAGTATTAAATAAGGATACAGTACTTTCTTCTAGATATAATGTACTCAGTGAATTTATATCATCACAGCGACATATATTAAATAATACTTTCAGTGTAAAAACAAAACGTCATAGATTGGATATAAAGTATGTTCTATAATCTAGAGAGTATATTTTTAATTTTAATCATCGGATTTTCAGGCAATAAACTAGTCAGTCATGAGGGTGATTAACCTTAAATACGTTAACTAATGTTACTAGTTAACTAATCTAAAAAACGTACTTTCTTTGAAATATACAAGCCTTCTGTACGACGGGTACTTTTTTTTAATGGATTCTTGATAATCAAAATGTGGCGAGGGGGGTAGTGTTAGTCACAAGATTGTATATTTCTTATTTTATTTTAACACCGTCGTTAAACAGCCGATACAATTTTTTGGGTTTATGACTACTAATGTTCAACTCCGAAGCCTTGTAATTTTGAACCCAAACCAGAAGACAAGAGAACACCTGAATCAAGTATTGGGAGAAATTTGCGTTTGTGAAGGACTTTTTGATGGAACTTACCCGTATTTGCGTTACACCAAAGCTTCCTACGGTTAGCCTGACCATAAGGGGACTCTAACCCATGATCCTTCCATCGTTGAGGAAATTTTACGTCAGCACTACGGTTGGTGCGAGCTGGGTGAGGAATTCCTATTGACCACCCATCACTGGGATTCGATCTCGGTTCGGTTCACATCATTGGAAGGCGAATGTTCTCTCCCCTGAGCTACCATGACTCAACATTAAAAATTGAAAATATGCTCGCAATAGTTTTAGTCTGGGGAGTGATCAAAAGTTTGGGATCCTAAATGTAAGCATATTAATAAACAAAACAATTGACTTTAAACAATTTAACTTTTGGATATTTAGCCATCTCTCAGGAACTTTTTAAGCGAATAGAAGACAATTAGCATACAATTATAAAATTCATTTATCCAAAGATAATTTCACCTGAAAATCATTTTTAATAATTATTTATTATTTTAATTAATATTGGTTAAATTTTTTTAATTTGTAAAATTTTACTAAATTATATGACTAAATTTTATTTTACTAAATTTTTTAAATTTTTTTTTGGACCGCTACCATTTCCATTTTTTCAATTTATCATTACCACCATTTTCAATCATGCAATTATAAATAACAAAATACGAAATGTGAACGAAATCGTTAGAACAGTTTAAGAGAAATGAAAATTAAGAAAAAATAATTTTATAAAATTTTATTACTCAAAAACTATTTGACTGATTTCGAACAAATTAGGTATTTCGTTATTTAAAATGTTTATATTTTTGCAATTATTATTAAAGGGCAAAGACTTTCAGCTGCTTTCCTAAGTAAATTATTGAGTCTGTATTTTCCAGACTGACTAAATACAATATTTTCTCCCGATTAAACTATTGGGATATATTTTCTATATTAGCTGAATATTTTCTCCTGACAAAACTATTGGAATAATAATTTCCAGACTGACTAAATATTTTCTCCCGACTTAACTATTGGGATATATTTCTATATTAACTGAATATTTTCTCCTGACAAAACTATTGGGATAATATTTTCTCCTGACTAAACTATTGGGATAATATTTTCCAGATCAACTAAATATTTTCTCCTGACAAAACTATTGAAGGCCCCTGAGAGTTTAATGGTAACTAATCAAAATCTGACATAAAATGCATATGAAAGTACATTTTTGGGTTTGATTCCGTAACCTCTTTAGTTGTTAGCACTAATTAATATAATATATTTAAGCGCAACAATTTAAAACATTGATGTTGGTTTTCAGTACATGAAAATCAGGTTCACATAAAAGTTATTCTGCGTAAATTCGTTTTTTGGCTCATGGAACACCCTCTGCAAGCAAACAGAAAATTAATTATATTTAGTTCTGTTTGAACGTTAAAGGCTGGAAAGTCCATTTCAAGTCGCTTTAGTTATTCAGTACATGGGCAATGCCCTTAATTTTTAACACGTTCACGCCGGGGTGACCCACCAGTGGGTCACGTTAGATTTTCTCATCTTGGCGGCGCACCGGAGTAGAAACTGGTAACAAATAAATTTCATTTTTTAGTTTTTTTCCGGGAATAATAAAAATCCATAACTACCAATTGTTTTTAACGGATGCAATTTTTATATTGAATTGCTTCTTCGCTGTGAGAAATTTCCTTACAATGAATTGTTATTGTTGAGGATAGATTAACTCCTCCCGAATATTATCTAATATTGAAATAGTTCTTCTACCAGTAGTTTCTCTTTTCCCGTACCAGTATTTTCACTTTTCCCGGCGTGAGTGTGTTAAACTTCCAACAATAAAAATGCTAGATTAAAAAATTTCTCTTTCTTTAGGAAAAGAAGTTATTTAGAATTATAGAACTTTCATAAGTAAAAAATAACTTTTAATCATAATTTATTTGAAGGTACTTGCAGTAAATGTTGCTTATATATTCACTTTCACTGCTTTTTCGAAGAATTATTCCTAAATCTTAAAAAAAATTACACTCATTTTATTGTATTTGTGAAGAAAATGTAATTAAGCTATGAATAAACAGAATCGCCTTATACTGCGCAATTTATTCAAATAGTTATTCATAATCTAATGAGGCTCTTAATATAATGCATCATTTGGACTGTATATGCACAATTTCTAGAAAACTTATTATCACAATCTATTGAAATGACTTTTTATCAAAATTTTAATTATTTAGATTAAATCATTCTCTGAAGATAATGAGTTTTTCTCCTTCGTTTACTTTCATGAACAACAGACAAACGTAATTCAATTAAATTCAGAAATTACGCCAAGTTTTTAAATTATCAGTAAATTTAATCTAAATTTTGGAAATGTCCTTTTTCCAACAACTTTAAGACTTATTTCCTCTTCTTAATTAGTATGAATATGCAATAAATTATTCATTTTTGCTCTGTTTAGTTTTAAATAACGGCAAAGTAAAATATTTCATTAAATGCTATTTATTTGCTTAAGTATTCAGTTAACTTTAATTTTTTCAACGAAGCTCATTGCGTAATGAATACTTTTAATAAACCATTTTGAGATATAAATTATTATACTTAAAATAACAATGAGTAAGAATACACAGTGCAATGAAAATTTTAATCAGTTATTTAAGAGAGGAGCAGTTTTAATTAAGGTTACTTTAGATTGAAAAACAAGAATTGATAAATACTTCCAAGGATTATTTATAATTTATAACTCTTACAAATATTTTATCCTTTACTTATTAATTAAAAACTGAAAATTGAAGCACTTGATTATAAAAATAAACTCGAAAAACTTAAGTATGTAATGGTTAATTACGATCTTTTTGAATCAATGTTCATGATTAAATGTCAATGTTCATCATCAATGTTCATGATCATACTTGAGCAGCGATGGCTCAGGGGATATAGCATTCGTATTCAAATGAGGTGAACCGGGTTCGAATCCAAGCGATGGCTGGTCGATAGGAATTTTGCATCTGGCTTGCACCGATCACAGTGCTGGCGTGAAATATCCTCAGTGTTAGATGGATCATAAGTTAGAGTCTCCTTGCTGTCACGCTAAGAGTGGGAGGTTTTCGCGGTTTTCCACTCCATGTGACTCAAATGCGGGTTAGTTCCATCAAAAAGTCCTCCACGGAGGAAATTTCTCCCAATACTTGTTCCAGGAGCTCCCTTGTCTTCTGAATTGGGTTCAAAAATACAAGGCTACGTAGTTGAACATTTGTAGTTGTAAACTCAAAAATTGGGTCGACTATTCAACGACGGTTATAAAATAAAGCATTTCGCCAATGTTTTGTATTTTCGCTTGTTAAAATATGTCGAAAAATAGAATGTTATAACAATTATTCATTTTTTTTTATCATTATCAAATAAAATAATTATATACATACATATATATATATATATATATATATATATATATNCTTCAAATCGAGGCCTCATCGTAGTGCATTGTGGGAGATTGTTACCTAAAACGACTAGGATGAAGACTAAATGATAAAAAATAAGGGGACGAAATAATCTGATCCCTGTATGGTTGTCAAGAAGTTTGCCACGTCCCGCGTCAGGCAAGTGTGAAATTTATCTCTTAGTTGTATCTGTCATTCCAGTGAGCCAACATTGATCCAGCTATATGAAGCCCACCAATACGTAATTATTAGAAAGGTTGTATATATTGGGCAGTACCAGTCTTTTTTTTTTCAGGAAAAAAAATAGAATGGCGAAATATTTCTTTAATTTTGACGAAATTCGTTTTCTTGAAAAAGTGACGATATTTATTCTGTCACTTTGGCAAAAAATTGCTCTAAGCATATACCACGAAACGGCTTCATCAAAAACAAAGCAAGTTTTTTTTAAATTTGAGTATTTATTGCTTTTTTCAGTGTTTTTATTACCAAATAGCAGGCAATTCGAATCATGCTATATACTTGGAAATATGCATTACTAGTTTTAGAAACATAATTTTTTTCACTTAATAAAATAATTGAAACTGCAGCTTAATAAATAAAAAAAATAATCAGTGAAAAGTAAATGAATTAAAAATTAATTAAAGGCATAAATCAATTAATCAATTAGTGGTATTCATTCAATCAAAGATAAAATTCTGGAAGAGAAGTAATGTGGTGCAATACGCACTATATATATATATATATATATATATATATATAGAATAATATATGGTAAGAAACTGCCTTTAAATTTCAGCCTAAATTAAAAGGACTTAGATTATTTCGACTAAATAAGGGGGCTAAATTAGTAACATTTTCAAATGTGAGCAATCACCACTCAATAGTCACAATAAAGGCAAAGGAGGTAATTATTTGCCCTTATTGTGACTATTGAGTAGTGATTGTTCAAATTTGAAAAGGTTTTTGTTTTTACTCACTTAAATCTTAATTCGCAAATACTTATATGCTTAGTTAACTCAGCTCCCCCCCCCACAAAAATTCTAAAAACATGCATTAAGAGTAGTTATTACGAAACACCATTACTCTACCTGCCTTAAACTAAGATAAAATATATTATGTGAAACGAAATGTATACATGTTTGGGCCTAGTAACTGTCTTAATTTCAACTTGCCTTTGGTTAACTTAAAAATTAAACAATTAGTAGATCATTAATAGAGTTCCGTTTCAAATGGGATCATTTTAAAAAAAGTTTTTTCTTGAGTAAAACGAGGCATGTAGAGCGAAAAATTTTATGTAAAGTTAGGGTTAGACAGTCCATTAATCTAAAAATATAAACGCAATCAAAACAATCTTGCTTGCAACAGAAACTATAATAACTAATGGTCTTCGGACAAAATAACAATAAACCACGTTTTAAAATTGTTTAGGAAGGCATTTTTTGCAAAAGAGACAACGACTTTCACTTAATAAGATGTTTTAATCTATTTAACTTTTATCTAGTGGTAATTCCGAAAATATGTAAAGTATCTACCAGAAAACAATACTATTGAACAGTTTGATGGGAAAATGATGCTGATCGAAAAAATGTGACCAGTCTCCTTATTATAAAAACGCTGTTAAACGCTATACCCATCAGGACGCGCACTTTCGAAAAAGCATGAAAAGATTATAGAATTTTTTTCAGCGTACATAAATCATAAATTATTTTTTAGTATTTTTTTATATTTTGTCATGAATCACTTGATACGTTGGCACGTACCAAGTATCAAGCCTTCTTTTATTGAATCAACCATATCTTGGATACAAAAAAAGGTACAAAAGGAGAGATTAAGTGTAGACAGCGTAGACATGGGACAGACAAGGGGAATATTTCTGTTGTCTATCACTCGAAATTTCTCAATAAATTTTGGTAAATTGGTAAAACTGTGTTACACTTTAATATGCAGTTATATGACAAAACATTTGATGGCTTATGAGCAAAGTAAAAAACAAGGTTTTGATGGTGGAAAAGTAAATTCTAAATTAGCATTTCAATTTTTATTTTAAACTATTAATATTCATTGTTTTTAATAATAGGAGTTTTAATGTTGTGAATGAATATGCCTTTTACATATTTTGATAGTCACATTTGATTTAATTTTTTTTGTTCAACCCATAATAAGTTAAAATTACAAGTTGGTAGGTATGCATAGATGTGGGGACACTGTGGTCATGCCAATATTCACAGAGTATCATAGTGGCAGTAAATTTACGTTCATGTTAGCAGAAGTTAAGATATCACTTTAACGTTTAAGGTCTAGTGGAGCGCAGTTCCTAAACACATATACATTATTTAGAAAATAATACATAATGATGGTTACAAATTTTTTAAATGATCGAACTCTCATTTTCGTTACCATTATTAAAGGTTTCTTAGGAAAACTATTACAACCTGATGCAATAGTCACATATATATTGAGAGAAAGGTAGCTGATTCCTACAACATTTAAAGTGCTATTGTATTTACAATTAAGGTTAGCATAGTTTGTTTAATTTTGCTTTAACTTAAAAATTTCCCAGCACTATTATTAGATCTTTCATGATAGTCTATTAATTTTTATATATCGTGGTGGTCAAATTCTAAATAAACTTTACTATCAAAAATGAAACAGCAAAAACTAATATTTGCTACCACTTTGAATATTCGAGAAAAATCTTTCGCCAAAACATTAGAAGTTAAAAATTATGTATTGAGTAGGCTTTAATTTTTTTATTGTGAATTTTTTTTAGGATTATTTATGCAAGGCTGTGTTTTTTAGACTAAAATTAGTTCAATTTTTATAGTGATGGTTACAATTATATAGTGATGGTTACAAATTTTTTAAATGATCGAGCTATCGTTCATATTCGTTAACCATTAAAGTTTTCTTAGGAAAATTTTAATAACGTGATACAATAGTCACATATTTCTTGAGGGAGAAGTTGTAGATTCCTACTACATTTAAAGTGATATTGTATTTACAATTAAGGCTAGCATGGTTTGTTTAATTTTGCCTTAACTTAAAAATTTCACTGCACTATTATCAGATCTTATATGATAGTTTATTAGTGTTCATATATCGTGGTGGTCAAATTCTAAGTAAGCTTTACAACAAAAATGAAGCAGCAAAAACTAATATTCGCTACCACTTTGAATGGTCAAAAAAAATCTTTTCCTAAAACGGTAGAAGTTGAAAATTACTGATTTAGTAGGTTTTGATTTTAATTATTGTTAAGATTTTCAGGCTATCAAGGCTATGTTTTTATTGGTCAACTCAAGGCTATGTTTTTATAGATTGATATTAGTTCCAAATTTTACCTGTTTTATTAAAAGTATCAATAAATTAAATAATAGGTCTTAAGATAAGTTCACATTAGTTCAAGACTTGGGCTAGCTCGGTAGTAGTAGAACTTTATTTGCGTCTTATTAGAGTAGCACAATGGTCCATTGACGAGGGTCTTGGAAATATCTCTGAGGAAGACCCGAAGACATGCCATCACAATTTTGGTTTTCTCTAGAGGTGATGGTAAACTGACCAACGTCTTCAGATAATTAAGAAACTGATAGCAAAATTTTTAAAAGAAAATTAGAAAAATCACCTTTTTACTTTTCCAATTGTTTACGAAAAATTATTTCTGAAAGAGAATCTCTGAGAGAGATTTCTGTTCCCAGAATATTAAGCCGTTTTGTCCCGAATTTATATATTGAAATGATACAAAAGGTGGTTTTATTGTAAAAGTGGTATAATATATTATTGAAATTAATTGTTTTTTCTACTGTTAGGACATTCAAAAAGTCTTTGATAGGTCAAAAAGTACTTGCTCCTTATAATTCTAGATCTAATCAGAAATAACAAAATCATTATGGTATCTGAGAATCTTTTAATTCACCCAGATAAATGAAAATGCTGAAAAAAGTTTCCCATCACAATGAATGTCTTTGAAAAAAGAAACTGTTCTAAATATATGACGCTGGGCGTTAACCGGTTAAATTCGAAAGGTAAAGTAATTATCCTCTTAGAGATTTAACTAGCATTTTTTAAATAATTTTCAGAGAACGTTGGTCGGATTAGAGGACGCTTTGGTATCCCGGAGACTTGCGCGAAGTAGAGTTCTTCAGGATAGAACAGTTTCAAGATGATCGATGCTTCGCACTCTCAGTACCTTCGCAGGCGGATCAAAGTGGTCACTCACTTTCTCACTGACGTCTGCTAGTGATGCTTCCCTTCGGCAGTTATGGGAACCTGTCTTACGACTTTTCAAAAAGTGTTGTCATTCCCGGACCCCCGGTTGAAAGTCTCACGACCCCAAGGACAAGTGTTGACAAAAAAAAATTTTTTTAAAAGAAAAATTTATAAAAAAGTACCCATCTAAATCAGTTTGTGCATCCTTCAAAATGAGTATAAATGTTCACATTTTGATGTGAAAAAAATACGAGATGTGTTTAAAATAATGATTAGTAAGCTTTTTAGGCATATTAAGCATATTTTAAAAAGAATGATTAGTAAGCTTTTTAAGCATATTTATGAAAACTGTCCACACTAGCAACCCTCTCTCCCATGAGATAATTAATGTAAAAACTTTATGTCTACTAAAAAGCAAGACTCAAATGATATTTTGCTATTAGTTTCACTATTTTTTTCAATCGATAACGCTGAGGAACAATTTTTTTTCTGTCGTTATATTAGATTTTTGAACGGATCATGATATTTTCGAGTAGCTGATTCCGAATATGCAATCTGTTTCTCCCCTCAAGCTGCAGTTTTGATGCAATTTAATAATATATTCACAGCCAGGGCTTTTTGAAATTCTCTTAATTGAATACTAAGTGCCCCCACTTCTCTACTACGTAGAGAGTGGTAGAAATAAGACAATGATACATTTCAGTTCACGAAGCGAAACGTTAATGTCATACGTTTTTTGCCTTAAGTGTTATTTTCAAAGGAACAGACAAATGTATATGCATATATATAAACCTATACTTTTTTATAAACTTGCGCATTCAGAAAAAAAGCTTAACTAAAAATGTTTATGAGGCGAAACGTTAATGTTGTGTGTTTTGTCTGAAATGTTGTTTTAAAAGGAGTAGACAAGTGAATATGAATATATCTTAACCAATACATTCTTCATAAACTTGTACATCTATCTGGAAAAAATATTCATCTTTCAGAACAAAACTAATTTCAGATTTAAATTCCATCATCATCAGGTAAGAGATAATCAGGTAAGGTTAGGCTATCAGGAACGATCAAGGAATATTTTACTAAATATGGCAAAGCAATAATTCAAGCATACGTATACAATATGTAACAGAGAGGAAATTTTACTTTCAAGCGTTGGCGAAGTAGCTTAATTTTTGAAAAATTCATTTTACTTTAATTTTTTATTTTACCACCAAACCTTTGAGTAAAGTATTTCCTGTAGACCGTTAGTTGGCAACTATGTAAATTAGTAAATGGGTACATCAGAAAAGAAGCAAAATAAAAAAAACTAATTAGATTTTACTGCATTTTTCTTTTTCAAAGAGGAGAGTGACAGCGAATGTGATATTTAATTTATGCGTCACATTTTTATTTTGAATGCTTTTCGGTAGATGGCGTTACAGTGAAAAGTTCCCAGTCCTGAATCTGTATCTCCAATAAATGTTTTTCCTTTTTAATTAAATAATAAGAGACGTTCTTTTTCCTCCGGAGTAAATAAATTACATAAAATCATAAAATATTTGAATAATCAGCTAAACAAAATACTTATATAAAGAAATAAATATATATATATACATAAATAAATATAAATGCATTAAATATATCAAATATATATATATATATATATGTATATATATATATATATATATATAGATTATGAATGAAGTTGGAATGGAAACTGAGTAAAATGATTAATTTTAAATGCAATCTCAATAGAATCGGAACTTAAATTTTTGGAACCAAATTAATACAATAAAAACAAAAATTATGAATTTTTATCTATCGATCTATTTATAGATAATAAAAAAATGTTGATTGCAAGGTAACCATAGAGGTTCCTGAATGTAGTGCCCAGCGGCTCCAATTTTTTTCTTCTTCTTTTTCCGGCTATAGAAACCTAAATGATCAAGTGCGTTTGGCGGAGAGCAGACTTTATAAAAAAGAAAAAATCCTTAGTAGTTATAAAATCCAAAAGAGAAAAAAAAAAGTCTGCTATTTATTTGATAATATGTAGCATGAGTGCCGTGATGTGTAGGGGGGATAGAGCGTTCACCTTCCAAAGTGACCCGGTTCGAATCCCAGCGACGGCTGGTGGATGCGAAATCCTCTTTCGGCTTGCACCGACTACAGTGCTAACGTAAAATATTCTTAGTGTTAGATGGATTATGGGTTACAGTCCCCCTACCGTCAAGCTAATTGTGAGATTTTTCCGTGGTTTTCCACTTCATGTAACGCAAATGCAAATCAGTTGCGTGAAAAAGACCTCTTCGAAAGCAAATTTCTCCCAATACTTTATTCCCATGTCTTCTCGATCGGGGTCAAAATTTACAAGGCTACGGAGTTGAACATTGGTAGTCGTAAGCCCCTAAATTGGTTCGGCTGTTCAACGACGGTAATAAAAAAGAAATAAAAAAACATATAACGTGATGAATGAAATATGAATAAATATATATACATACAAAATTATGAATTTTTCCTTGATATATGCATATGATGAAAACGAATAAAATAAGCTAAATAGTTTTCTAAAAATAAAAAATAAAGTAAAAAATTGTTATAAAAGTTGAGAAAAGTTATCAGAGGAACGTACTTTATTTATTCTTGAAATGGGTTATTTTATTNATACATTATATATATATATATATATATATAAAGCAATAAAAAATATACCGCTTCATGTAAAACAATCAAGAATGTCATTAACATAGAGTGAGATAATTTTACCAGTTTTTTATTCTCATTAATGTAATATTTTGCTTTAGCTAGTTTAGCCTCTTAGTTAACATTCTGTCGCAACAGTATTTCCCGCAAAAGAATAACTTGTCAAAACTTGATAGATTCCTCAATTGATTGTTTGTTTGATCAATTTAATTGATCAATCAATCCTAAATGTAATATTTAGATTTTTTTGGTACATTATTTCTGCAAGTAGGAAAATTAAGATTATTTATTTTAATGTATAAACCTTTGTGAAATATTATTAATTATATAAATATTTTAAAGCTTCTGATTAATCAATTTCATTTTATGGATAAAGTAATGACTGAAAAAAAGCAAAGAAAATTATTTGAGATAGATTTGACGCAATTTTATTTAATAGATTTAAGTAGGCAAATAGTGAAAGTAATGACATCGAACTCTAGCGAAAAGCGCAGGAAATTGATTTGCAATTCGATATTTTAGGAGTAATTTAAAGAATAAAGAATTGTTACATGCTATGTATCAACGTTACGTCTAAGATGTCACGTTATGCAACAATGTCATTAGATAAATCGTATTTCCCTTAGCAAAAATAATTAAATATTATATTTCAGGCAGATACGAGCATTTACAATAATATTTTCGGCGAAAGTTAGTAACAGATTTTATCAATGATTGAATTAAGGTTAAACTATGACCTAGAAAGATTTAATAAAATAAATAGTAAATAGGCTATTTTTGCTATATATTAAACATAAAAAGATAATTATGATAAGAGCATTTTAAATTAGTTTATTTCCATTGATTTTTTTTGTAATTAAAGCAAGCAACGTCGGTTCTATACGTATTGTTTAAACTGCAGTGCGTAAAAAAATGAACCACCCTGAATAACTTTTGATCTAATGATCGGATCTTCACGTTCTAGGATTCAATCTTAATGGCTCAAGGAGATGAATTCAAATATGTTAATTAATAAGTGCAGACTATATTTTAAGTTACGAAATCTGCAAAAAACCATACTCTCTCTGAATAAACATACTTTTTTTTCAATGGATTCGGATTTTTACCCCCAAAATATAGGAGGTAACCACAATCTGGGAAATGGTCCCCATAGATTGATCAGGGAGCGATCCTAAGTTTGAACCCCTTAATGTTGATTTAACTTTTGGGTATTTCGCTATGTCTCGAGAACTTTTTAAGTGAGTTGAAAAATTTTCGCACTAAATTATAAAATTCGTTTATCCACAGATAATTCCTTGCAAACTATAACTTTTAGTAAATATTTATTATTTCATTTAATAATGGTCGAAAAAAATTTTGAATTGTAAGGTATACAAATTTTTGCATAAGGAATGCAATTTTAAATAGCAAAATACAATATTTTAACAAAAGCGGTCCTGAGAAATCAAATTTTAAAAATACGACAGTTTCAAAATTCGATATCTCAGAAACTATTCGAAAGATTTTGCTCATATTTTCCATTTTGCCATTCAAAATTGAAATCTTTAAAAAAACTTAAAAATTTGTATACTCAACAATTCAATGTTTTTTCTACCATATTTCTCAGATTGCAGCTACCCCTATAATTCGGGGATCAGAAATCCGAATCCGTCGAATAAAAGTTATGTTTATTCAGAGAAAGTACGTTTTGTGCCGGATTTCGTAACTTGTGTCGGATATTGTCTGAGCTAATTAATTAGTGTAGTTGTGGTTACCCCTTCGCACCATTAAGATTGAGTCCTAAAACGTGAAAATCCAATCATTAGATCAAAAGTTATTCAGGATGGTCCATTTTTTATATTGTCCACTGTGCTACCATTAGGAAAAGCTTTCTTTAAGAAGCGTAAAATTCGGCTACTATATATAGTGGAAAAAATACACACATATATATCACGATACATTAATATAAAAACAAATATTTGGGTATGCATAGCTTTCAACTCGTGCCATCGTCGTTAATACTATTTATATGATGTAGGACTAAATCCTGATGGTTCGAAAAGATCACAAATATGCTCATTAATTAGAGCACACGATGTTGCAAGTTATAAAATATGACGCAAATATGTACTTTCTCTGAATAAACATACAGTTTTTTCGATGAATTCTAACTTGTGACTCCCAAAATATAATAAGTAGTTGCGATCTGGGAATTATGGCCCCCATAATTTTTCCAGAAGAGCGATTCTAAGTTAACTCCTTAATGCTAATTTTGCTTTTTGTGCATTTTGCAATATCTCGAGCGTATTCAATTTTCGCACACAATTATGAAATTCATTTATTCGAAGATAATTCCACGCAAAAAATATCTTTCTGTAGATATTTATTATTTTTTATTATTTTATTTAATAATAGTCGAAAACATTTTGAATTGTAAGGTATACAATATTTCACACCATTTTAAAGAATGTAATTTTGCATGGCAAAATACAAAATTTGAGTAAAATCGGTCGAATAGTTCCTAAAAAATAGAATTTTAAAAATTTCGCGTTTTTAAAATTCGATATCTCAGGAACTAATCGACTGATTCGCTCAAATTTTGTATTTTTCCATGTGAAATTGTGTTATTAAATAAAATGTTCTTGAATAAATATTTACTAAAAGTTATTTTTTGCATGGAATTATGTTTCCATAAACGAATTTTATAATTGCGTGTGGAAATTTTTCCATTTACTTAAAAATTTCTCGATATATGAAGTACGAAAAAAATATAATTAATATTAAGGGATCCAAACCTGACCTGATTCGCTCTCCTGGTCATAGTATGGAGTCCATATTTCCCAGATTGCGGCTACCCTCTACATTTTAGTGGTCAGAAATCCAAATCTATCACCAAAAAAGGTGTATGTCTATTCAGAGAAAGTACGTTTTTGTGTCTAACTTACAATATCGTCTGCACTAATTAATTAGCATATTTGAGGTTACCCTTTCGAACTATTATAATTGAATCCCAGAATGTGAAGATACGAACACTTGGATCTAAAGTTATTCTGGATGGTGCGTTTTTTTTTCTTTTTCTTTCCTTTTTGTCTTACGAGAATGTCAAACAAAAATCTCTGTTAGCAATTCTGTTAATTATCCCTTCTTCTTAAAATCTAATTCCTATTCCTCAGTTTCGGATTCCTTTGAGAAATTTTATCTTAAAAATTAGTTAAGTCAAAATCCTTGAAAACTTCCGAGACCGGTAGAAAACCCTGACGCAGCAGTGCAATAATTTCCTTCATGGAGATTTCTTTTTCATCCCTTCTGTATAAAAATTAAGAAAATCTCTGCCACATCTATCTAATAATGTTGAAATAAGATTAAGTTCTTTTCTTCTTAAACTGATTTTTCAAGCACAATTATATGAATATTAACTTTTATCTATGAGAAAAATTGTAATATATAAATGATATAAATCTTCCAAATCGTATACGCAATTGTGAAATCATAAAATTTTCAAACTTAAACAGTAACTAACATAATAAAATGTCTACTTAACTTAAGCATAAATATGTCGTTTCTGTTTTAATACTAACTGTTCTGGCATAACTATGCTATAGATGCTTATGTGTTAAATGAGATTGATGTCTAAACTTACATGAAGTAGCGCTTTGAGTGTATTAACAATTCAAAAAGTTTGAAAAAATTAATAGCTCGTTAAAGAAAAGCAGGCTCCATATTTAATGCTATTAATTTTCTCTTATGATACTTTATAAAATAAATAAGTAGAGGCAAAATAGGTATGTTTTTATTGGTTTTGGGAGTAGTTTAAAATAAATAATATAATCATAGATTTCACGAAATATTTATTATAGTAGAGCACATTAAATTATGGTAACGCACATTACATTTTCTTTTCTAAACCAAAGTAGTAGCTAAAATGGTAAATTGTCATCTATAATTAATAATAGTTATAGCGCGAAAAGTTAATTTTTCAATTTATACTTTTTCTGGTTCGTCATTGTTTCAAAATATGATTTTCGATTACTTCAATATTAGCACTCATCTAAAGGGCAATAATATTTTATACCTTCTGCGTTATTTTAACACAATTTGTACTAAAATTGAAATAATGGAGTATTGGTGTAGTAGCTACTAGAAGAAAATGTCCAATTTGTAATTTATCTTTTTCTTAAAATTTGGTTTTCTTTTTGTGTCATAAAAATACTTTTCATTTGATAATACAAACTGCTATTTTTTTAAAAAAAATTTAAAACGCTTTCATATATTTTGAGTCATCTTTATGACAAAAACCTTAAAAGTAATGAGAAAATGTAGATGAATCAATCAATAAAGTACTTTAGTCTTTAAATTTCCGAAATTTTTGTTAAAAAAATCCACTTAAGATAAAATGAATCTGCAATAAAATATTTAAAAAAAGTATTTCTTTAAATTTATGATGGCATTTTAAATTTCTTAGAAAAAAACTCCATCATTTTCAATTCTTTTTCGTCATTAAAATGCATTAATTCTTCTACAGTTTGCAATTTAAGCAGCTTAAACAAATGTCTAGAAGAGTATGAAATTAAAAATACGAAACATTAAAACTTGCTCTAAAAAGAGTTCACTTAAATCATTTAATTAATAGCTATTAGTCTTTATTTTTCAGAATAGATGCGTTACGAAAAAAATTATCTTAAAATCGTATAATACAACTACAATCATATAGGATGATAACTAAAAAAATAATGCTATGCAATTAACAAGTAACAATTAATTAATGAATCAAGTGAGTCAAAGTATCTAAATTATCTTTGGAAATAGCACTTAATCTAATTCGAAAAAATGTCTTCAACATTTGTTAATGGAATTGATTGAAATAAAACTAATTTATACTTAAATTATTTTTAATCTATAATGTTTAATTATTTTCGCTTGAACTGAAAGTAATCTCAGTTTTAAAAAATTAATAATGTTAAAAAGTCGGAAAATGTTTTATTTAATGAAAAAGTGGTTCTAAAAAATATGCAAAAATCGACTTGGATAGAAAGGAATTTAATTTCTTACATGAAAATGTAAATTTTTTCGTTGTTACTTCTTTTATAATCTTTTATAATTAAATGGGATGTATGCTTTGATATTATATATATTGTTAGAAGTTTCACGGTTGAAATGGTTAAAATAGCAATTTATTTGATTGTTGTTTTACCATATTCAAACGAAACCGTCAAATAACCATTAATAAGATGGTATTTAAACTACTGACTGTGAAAAAAAACGGCTTATTAACTACTTTCACGGTTAAACAACCAGAATTTTATTGCATCAACTAGGCCCACCACTTAGTTCCTAGCAGCTGCATACACATTACAGCCGAGTGGGCTTATCCAACGCTTCCTATAACTGAAAGCCTCCACACGGTTCTTTATAGGTAGTCCGATCAGACCACTGTGAAGGATATTCACTTTCCGAATGAGTCATTTAATAAAAAATCTAGGTAAAATAAGAAAGTGGTAGCAAATATATGACTAAAAATGTGTTTTATTTTTTAATATTATTGGTTTCCCTCATTCACTTGTCAGCTACTACAGATTCAATTCTCAAATATACAAGATAAATTTATCTTAATTACTTTTATAAAAGGTTTTAGGTTCATGCACACAACTGGTTCATTTTTTAAACAGTCTGCGCGGACTACTTATAAAAGACCGTGTGGAGGCTTTCTGATGTAGGAGGTGATGGCTTATCTGTCAATTTTATGACTGANGAGGGGGGGGGGGGGGTTCAGGAACCTGTATTGACACAACAATACTTCTTCCATTCTCTTCAACACATGAAGAGTATCCAGGGGTGAAAGCGAGACGGAAAAGAGGAAAGGCTGGTAGTAAAACCATTTCAGTTATAGCTAGTTTTGGGGAGGAGTTTACTTATTCTTTTTTTAAATTTTTCAACAATATCTACTTTATCTTGGTTCGTTCGTTCATTCGTTGTAGTGGAACTGGGCGTCTGAGGCCCTACGGCCCTTTTCCCATTCATCTACTTTATCTTGGAAAAGAAGCAGTTTTATATATATGCCAGAATTATAAAAGAAATCTTGATAGTTACAGATATTTCATTTTTCTTCGAAAAAAATGCTGGAATGAAATGTTTTACGTACCAGGTTTTTCTCCTTTCCGTCTTGCTATATAAGGGCTTTCACCCATGAGAGTAACTTGTCTTCTCCAATTTGCGACCCTGGGCTATTAGACACATTCACGCATAGATGGAAGTGTCATAAAGCTGCTAAACTATGTCCAGTTATATTTCTTTCACACGGTTTTGAAACCATACTAGTTGTAAATGGTTAAAATAATCGTACAGTTTTGTATTCATGGTTTTTCAACCATACTAGTTGCAAACAGTTTCAATACCGTAAAAGTAAAAATGTTCTTTACCGTAAACTTTAACGTTAGTTGGATGGATGGACTGCTGACGGTTATTTTACCATAATTTTAGAATGAAAACTTTACCAGTGTAAAAAGAGTGAAAAATATGAACGTCATAATAAAGTTCTAATAATGAACTATCTTCAGCTTCATTTTTGCTTGGAAATAAACGTTCATTTATCATTCAAAAAATATGTGTAGTATGTTTCCTATTATTTAAAAACTAAATTATTATTTCATTTAATTTTTCTTAATAGATAAAAATCATTATTACATTCGGTAATCCTTTTTCCCGATAATCATCGACTTGAGTTCAGAATAAAATCTATTTTTAGAAATTCCCTCTACTTCTGTTTAACACATTATACCCATCGTTGAACTGCCAACCCAACATTGGGTTTGCTACTATATATATATAATCTTTAACCTGACCCTCCCCCGCAGGGGGCATCCAGGAATACTGATAGCCCACCAGGGTACTGATCAGTGAACAACTGTCCAAATACAAAAACATGGTACAAATCGAGAAAAATCTAGCAGGTCTGTGAAAATAAAAAATCAATACTACATACTTTAAAATCAAGAATAATAACATATGTAAAGAAGTCTCTTAACAAAAAGGGATTTCCAATAAAATAAAGAGCAGATGAAAAGATGCTCCATTGCAAAAGGAAATTCAAAAGATGAACATATGTAAAGAAGTCACTTAACAAACGGATTTCCAATGAAGGAAAACAGGGAAAAAATGAAAAGACAGAAGGAAATTCAAAATTTGGCTCAAATAACAGTACTAAAGTTAAAAAGATCATGTCCTTGTGTGGTTTTGCCAAAATTGGTTTAACTAGCAATGAAAGGTCTTTTCTTAATTTATACAGACATAGGAATTACACACTATTAAAACATGAGAAAAATATAGAACATTAAGCAAAATTAAATCAAGTCGTTTCGTTTGTACAGATGATAAGCATTTTTTATACAATTTGCAAACCATTGAGAAAAACAGATAAAAAGAAGTTGCTTTACAAAAGGTAAAGAGTTCGTATATCAAAGTTCAAGAGAAAAGTTTGAAAGTTCAAGAATTTGTATCCACTTGCAAATTAGGCAACATTATGCAAAAGAGTTCCATTTTGATTTGTCAAGGTGAGCCCCAGTTGATTCTCCAGGAAACTTGACTATGAATATACATAATGATTTAAAGAAAATTGAGGGTGCAGGGTAATGTGCATATGAGACTTCTTCGATCTTGAACATTTGTTTAGTCTTGAATCTCGTCTCGTAAAACATTGTGATAAGATGTTGGTCATTCAGATGGATCATTGTTATTAGGGATTATTTGTAAGATTTTCAAAATGAGTTTTCATTATTTATCTTATCCCTTTCTTAATTTCAATTTCTCTCCAGAGTTGTAGAAGGTTATTAAATCTTGCAGTAATTTGGGTAATTGGTAATTTAAGATTGCAGTAACTGTTTCAAATTTATTGGTAGTTAAGGTTCCATCAGGTAATTTTTGTGCTTTTAAGAGATTGTTGTTTCCCCTGGATATTAAATATCCAGTTCCAAAGCATTCTTCCCTAGTAATGGCTTCAAGAAAATGATTCAGAATTTTCTTCTTTTGTCTAATTATTTCTTTATTATATTTTGCCTTTTTCTTCTTGTATTCTTTTAATTTATTTTGTCATTGTGTGGGATCATTTTCTTTTTGCAATCCTCTGCGTCTGGCTCTCAGTCTTTTCCTGGAAATCAAGAGATCTAATGTCCACCAATTTGGGCTCTTCTTAAAGGTTTTACCAAACTTCAGCTCTGATGTCTTGCAAATGTCTATAATGATATTTGCTGCTTCCTCTATATAACTATCTAGGGTTTCTGTATCGTTAATTGATTGAAGTTTAAGTTTATTTTCATTAATTATAGTCTTGAATTTGATTGAAAAGTCGGAGAAATGTAAATCAGCGTAATTGATCCTATTTGAACTAACCTTGGTGAATTCGTCCAACACCAAATCTGTTATCAGTCGGCGATCGCCTAATGTTTCTCTATCTTCCACTTGCCAGTTGTTAATGTCAAAGTTATTACTGTGAATCGTGAGATCAATCTAACTTCTACCTGTCAATGAGTCAAATGTGGGAAGTGAAATTGGGATGGTTTGCAAATATGAGATCTGTTAGAATAATAAATTCAACCAATTCGATTCCTTTTCCATCCTCTGTATTCCTCTACAACGTGTTTTTGACATCAGAGTCACCATTTATTATAAAGGGAAATGACAAAAAATTTTGTAATTGAAGTTGAATGTCATTTACTCAGTTGAAGGCCGTACGTAAGTGCGGAGGCAAAATAAAATTTTCTCTATTTTTAGTTGGCCTCAACTATGACCAAGTCACGTTTGACTACCCCTTGAAAGATATCTCTAGTGTTTCTCTTATATATGACAATGCTCCTTAGTCTGTAGTCGCAAGCAATAATTTGTATTTCAGTCAAGAAACCAGTAATTAAATTGTCTAAAAAGTGCATCCAAAATATATCTTCTTTAGCATGCACTTATGCAGAATGTTCCACAAAGATGTATATTTTTAAATATATATTTATTTATATTCAATTAATATATATTTTTATCCTCATCAGCAGTCAAAATTATGCAAAGACAATAATTTAAGACTCACTTTTGAAGGTCGTCTGAGATCGAAGACTTGTATTCTAAAAAGTACACCCAAAAAATATTTTTCAGCATACACTTATGCAGGATGTTCCCCTGCGATATATATTTTTAAATACATTTTTATTTATATGCAATTAACATGTATTTTTAAAATCCTCATCAAAAATGCAGTCAAAATTATGCGAAGTGATATTTAATTATTTAAAAAAGGAAGAAAAAAAATGATATCGAAATTTAACGAATCTCTACAGAGGGAGGTGGGCCTGAAAGCAGAGATGCCAACTTGCTCCGGACAGCAAATATATATTTTAAAGTGGTAGTTTATCAATTGTAATTCTGTGTTTAATAAATTAAATTTAGTTGATTTTTCTCCACCACTATTTCTAAATAATTCGTAGGCTTATATAATTCATCGCTTTGTAGTACGTATGCCATGCTATACCTTTTAAAAAGCAAGCAGAAATGGTCAAATATTTGCAAAATTTATTTTGTAGTTATCCACCGTTTTATTAATTATTTTGGCTTGTCCGGAGCAGTTGGCATCTCTGTGAAAGTATTAAAATCCGTCAAACATGAAGAAGAGTCAAATAGCAATTATTTAAACCACCTCCTAGAATCATTAGATTATTAAGCTGATTCTGATGTTTTTATTCCGCCCTCCTTTCCAGTGATTTGACAGATTTCTATAGCTTTTTCGTTGCTTCCTTCTTTCTATGCTAATTTACAATTTAATGTGTTTTTTTTTGCTTTATTTTTGACAAAAATTCTTAGGATGGTGACAATTTTTAGACATTTTAGGTGTGCATGTATCAAAATTACATTGAAAATTTATTTTAAAGTTTTTTAACTCCTTTTAGTGGAAAATTCAGACAGAGAAAAAATTAACTATTTGTAAAAGTCGTATGAAAGGTGAAGAGATACAGCAATTAGTAATAGGCTTAGGACGTAGCTAAAAAAAATATTTGATAGTGCGCATACGCGCTTGTTATTTGCCGTAGTACTTGAAACTATTGCACAATTCCCTAAATGTGGAGCTAATTTGGATAAAAAAAAAAGAACTGTGGTAAAATAACAAGGAGAAATGCTAACAAAGTTTATTAATTATGCAAAACTTCTACTTTATTTGATAAGCAAAACTTATTGTATGTGTACATAATATTTTTATATTTTCGTGGAAATTCACTTTCACCCAATTTGAAAATATTGTTTTGTAAAAAATTATTTTGAAAATTAAGTAAAAAAATAAATAAGCTGGGCTTTATAAAAATTTAATAGTCGCATACATAAGGCATAAAAGTATTTTTCATAGCTGCCAAATTTTGTCACTTGCTTTAGGACATTAAAATGACAAAAAGATAAAAAAAAATTCCTTCTTTTGAAATCAAACTAAAGTAAAATTAATAAATTTTATTGTTTCTTATAATTAATAAGTAGTAGTTAACTCAGGCTTCTCTAATAATATGCAAAGGAAATAATTATATATTTTTAAACATTGCTTAGTTTAAATTGAAATTGAATATGTAATTATAGCAATAAAATTAATTTAAAATAAGTTAGAAATATATTTTTTTTTGTTACCAAAACTAAAAATTAAATCAAGAAGCAAAACAACTTAACTTTTCTTAATAATTAAAATACATTTTTTTAAAACTTACTTTTCAAAATGTTAAAGAAATTTAAGAAAATAATAATAAAAAATTGAAATTTTTTTAAGAAACTTATTAATGAATTTCAATAAGTTTCGTGACTAAACTTATTTTCAAAATATATATATATATTTTTTTAATATTCTTATTTTAAAATATTAATGTCTTTAAAGAATTCAATTCAAACTAAAACTTTTTCTTTTCAAAATAACTTAGAAGGAATCCGCAGATTTTGCTGAAATTTTGAAGTTTTGTCACGAAAAATGTATGTATCAATGTTTTAATTTTTAAAAGTATTACTACTTGAATTTTTTTTTCTCCAGACTTTTATTTACCATTGATGCTTGTAACTCTTTCCAGACAATGCATGTGTTTTTTAAAAAAAATTATAATGTAGTTGAACAACATCTGTAGAGTCAGTAGGATGTGGTGAAGAAAATCCTTGGATATCATGCACACTATAAAAAATTTCGGATCAAATTACGGTATAAAATACCGGCACTTCGGCTACATTACCTTTAAAATCCATTTTACTATACAATACAATTTTATCATAATTTTTACAGTAATATTTACTTAATTAGAGTCATTTAGAGATTTTGCAGTAATTATTACGGAAAAATTATGGTATATCAGATTTTTTGTTCCTTAACTTGTTCCGATAAAAAGGAATTTTAAGGTAAAAAATACCGGCACCGTTAATAAGTGCCGTTACTTTTTTTAAAATTTTATTCGGAATTATTTACAGTGCCAACCTGACTACTTTTTTAGTTCCGTAGATGAATATTCCTAAAGATAATTGAAATACTATATTGTAGGTGAAAATAATTTTATAAGTTTGCCAGGTTGTTAATTTTATAAACTATGCATACTATCGTTTGAATAACTAGCATTTTTACATATCATTAATTTATTTATGTGTAGTAGCAATCAGAATCATTTTAAATAAATTTAAAAATTCAATAATTGAGAAGAAATTTATAAATTGCCACCATATATGCCAGCTTAAATATAAAAATAAAATATTACGGAGAATCCGTAATGGTACCTCTGAATTCATGTAGCAGACGTAAAAATATATGTTAGGTAAATTAAAACAAGACCTCTAATATTCCGAAAATATCATTCAATAAGATTTTTTCTAGCATTACTAAGAAATCTTAATCTTAAAATGTCTAACTATATCCCTTAACTCTTTCTGGAACAGCAAATTTCGATTGAAAATTTTAGTCAGACAGGACATTAGCAAGTGCTAGCTTGCACAACACATTGTGAGTGAAACGACATACTTGAGATCTTTACTGCTTAAAGATCTAGTCTGGTCTGTTTGGTCCAGCTGGGATCATGCGGCCAATATTGACCTTTTTCCCATTCATCCTGTAATGAGAACATAAGCAGAACAATAGACAGATTACATAAAATGCAACTAATATTGGCACATGTTAAGGTAGAGAAAAAAGAATTGCACTTTGCCATGGTAATAAGTAACAAATAATTGAATGCATAGAAAAGTTCAAGACGTATTTACAGGAAGGGAAACGAAAATTACACGACGGAAAAATATTTACAAAAAAATGGGACGAATTAACAAATATTCATAATGAATAACGTTAAGATCATTAATAACTTCAAACAAAAAAGTGTACCTCTGTTAAAGTAGAGACTCGACCGTTCTGGCTATTACCACTCTTGTCGGGTTGCTCCCTACACTAAAAATTACTGGGATTAATCTCGTCCTGATCAGACCCACAGGGGGTTGCTCTTTCACAGGGTTTCGACAATCTGTGTGTTTTTACTCAGTGCATGCTTTTAAGTGTGAGAATAACATCAGAAGTAAAAAAGTGAGTTGAAGGTCTGATCTTAGCAGTTTCAACTAGGTTGATGCAGTCAAAAATTGAGTTGAACTCGGCGTCGTCACAATACTGTTTAAAGAATAGTGCAGCTAAACGTTTAAAAGTAATTAGTTTTGCATTTAAAGTGATTTGTAACATCTGCTGAATTAGTGTTGCCAGACTAACCACACTACACCGAAAAGTGTTGAAAAAAATTCCGCCAAACTATCCATTAAGATTAAAAGCCATTATCATTATAAAATGCATACGAAGATTTTTAAGATTATGTTCAAATAGATGATTTGCTTCAATAGTAAAAGAAATTTTCTGGATTTTCTTTATTTTTGTTACTGAAGTTCTGATATTTTTTAAACTTTAAACTAATGTACAGTTTGCAAAGAAAAAAAATCACCCCGAATAACTTTCGTTCTAATGATCGAATTTTCGCGTACTAAGTGTCAATCTTAATGGTTTCTAGTGATGATCTCAAATATGCTAATTATTTACTGCTAATTATTAATTAAGCTGCAAAATCAGACACGAAAACGTACTTTCTCTCAATAAGCATACATTTTTTTCTTCATATTTGGATTCTTGACCTAATCTGGAAGTTGTGGTGGCCCTAATTGTTTAGACAGGAGAGCGGATTAAAGTTTGGTACCCTTAATGTTAATTTCACTTTTAACGTTTTTATTCATATTTTTAAAACTAATTCAGCAATTTCAAAACAAATTTCTCTTACTCATGAAACTTATTTACCCGAAGATAATTTCCTGCAAACAATATTTTTCAACACGTTGAATGCCATGGGTGTCACCGGTGACCGGCACTGAGTTTGTTCGTAGCGCCGCGAGGGTGACCAGTGACCGGCGAAGCCATGATTATTAGAAACACATAATTCAAGTAAATTTTAAATTTTTTTATACTATCGTTACTAAATTGATTTGAAGAAATTAAAGCAATATAGAACACGCAAAAATAGTTTTATTTATATACACAGCGATGTCAACTTGCTCCGGACAGCGAATAAATATTTTCAAGTGGTAGTTTATTAATTGTGATTCCTGGTTCAATAATTTCAATTTAGTATAGATTTTAATCCACCACTATTTCTAAACAATTCGTAGGCTTATATAATTCACCACTTTTGTCAGATATGTCATGCTAAACCTTTTAAAAAACTAGCAAAATCTGTCTAATATTTGCAAATTTAGTTTGTAGTAATGTAAAAATTACCGTTTGGCCAGACGGGCAAGCCATGTAATATTAGCGTGGCATTCAACGTGTTACTAATTATTTATTATTTTTTATTATTTAATTTAATTGTGGATGAAAAAATTTTGAATTATGAGCCATATTGTTTTATACCATAAGACTCTACGTATTTTTCTATTGTAAAATCTAAAGTTTCAACTGTTTTAATTTGGTAGAAGCCGAGAAAAATTAAAATTAATTATCTTCAAAAAAATAATTTGGTGACAATGTCGAAATATTGAAATTGGGCGATTAATATTTAAATGTGGTTAACTTACGAGGAACTTGATTTCCGCAAACGTAGCGTAAAATTTCATTTTTATTTTTTCCGCTTATTGTAGAATGTTTACCTTTTTGTTTTAATTATTAAATAGGATATTTCTTTTTAAGTCGTCGGAAAATTTATTCTCAATTTAGCAAATAGATTTGAATAAAACAATATATTCAACGAATGTTGGCTTTCATAAAAGCACATTTCTGATAGAATGTGGTGATAAATCTGGTTTTTTTAATTTTAATTTTAGTTGGTTGATTGAATAATTGATAAAATTTTAATAATATACATACGTATGTATTGATTTGGAATAATGTCTTTATCAATTTCTTCAATATATATTTTATATCTATCAATCAATTACAACTTAAATGACGATAACAGTTTTATAAAAGGTACCCTTATATCTTACTGAAGACAATTGTAATATCAACGATGATTATGTGAACTCGTATTTTGATATTTCATATCACTACAAAGGGAATAGAGTTCTTTATTTATAAAAAATTGGGCACCGGGGCCGCGCAGAGGGCCCATATCCCATACGTCATGAAATAGTATTAAAAGTTAAAATAAAAGACAGTTTGAGTTCAGCAGTCTATGGGGTGGCTGCTACAGGGAAACAAGCGCCTTGCTTGTATAACTGAAAGAAAATGAAAATAATAAGAGCTACTTGCTGTAATCTGTGGATGGCTGTAGTTTGATTGTCAACGTGAAGTAACATAGGTCAGAATTTTGATGCTGTGGACTATCAGTAAAGTGTTTGATGCTGTGGACTATTGGTACTTTGGATTATTGATGTAGACTATAGATGCAGAATAGAGTTGACGAAAACGTAGCCAACATTAAAAAACATCTTAAAATTTCTCGAGATTTTATTATCGTCTTAAACGTCTTAATCTTAAAATAAATGTTTTAATCACTTGGCAACGCGTGTTTCACACGAAAATTTTATCAACTATTTAATTATATTTTTTCATTTTTCAAAATTTTATCTTTCATGCAAAGTTTTATCTTTTATTATTTTTTTAATAACATACTAATCAATTTTTTGCATTTTAATTTAGGTTTACCTTTAAATTAAATAGTCGTTTTTAAATTATTATCAAGTTCTTAATGATGGAAAGCTTCGAATTGTTGATAATTAAAACTTATTAGAAATTTTAAAAAATCTTTAACTTTTAAATTACTCGATGCTATTTATTTAGCATACTGTTTTTCTTTCGAAAAATGAAGATAAATTATTGAGTTTTTTCTTATTGTTTCTTATTTATTCGTGTAATGAAAAGTAAATGCTTATATGTATAACGGAAAACAACAGGTTGCGTTTTTTTCCCTCTTTTTTAAAGAAATTTGTTTTAGAATTACTCTTCTATTTTGACGTTTAAATTTATTCTCTCCCTCTAAGAAATTTGCCCTTTTAAAGAAGATAATGGTGAAAAAATTGCTTAAAAAGTTGTTAATATTATTTATCAACTTAAGTACAATTCACAAAATATTGTCTTGTCAGAAAAATGCTCAATATGCCTTATTTTGTTAAAAAGAAAACACTAAAAACATAAAACTATAAAAAGATTCCTAAACCAAGTTGTTTTTAGAATCATCAGCTCAAAAAATTATTATCTTAGTTTTTTCTTAATACTAAAATAAGGTATATTAAGACATTTTTGAACTACAACTTATTTTAGAGCTGTAATTTACATGTTCAGCAAATGGTTTTAGCATATTTTTTATCTTTTCAGAAATTAAAATCAGAAATTTTTCTTATATTTTGCCGTAAGGAGACAAGAATGTTTTTATGTGGTCTTTCATTGATGCTCAATTGAACCGTGTTAATTGGCATTGTAACTATTTAACTTCGATTCCAGGGGAGAGGAGTCATTCCCTTGTCTCATTAAGCTTTTTAAATTTCAATTGTTGATGGAATTGATTAACATTCGAAAAAAAATTTGTTTTTTTGTTTAATTTTTAAATTTCTTTTTTTTAAGCAGCAGTTAAAAAAATAATAATAAAATAAAATAAAATTGTACTGTATTGATTTTTTTAGAAAGATTTGGTGAATTATATATTGTTATTTTTTCAATGTAAGAGCCATGTCCATTATCTAACATAAATCTTATTTTAATATCGCGTTAAATATTTTAATTTAACACGTTCAAGCCGGGAAAAGTGGAAATACTGGTACGGGAAAACAGAAAATACTGGTAGAAGAACTATTTCAATATTGGATAATGTTCGGGAGGAGTTAATCTATTCTCAACAATAACAATTTACTGTAAGAAAATTTATCACGGTGAAGAAGCAATTCAATATAAAAATTGCATCCGTTAAAAACAATTGGTAGTTATGGATTTTTATTATTCCCGGAAAAAAACTAAAAAAGGAAATTTATTGTTACCAGTTTTTACTCCGGTGCGCTGCCAAGATGAGACAATCTAGCGTGACTCACCGGTGGGTTACCCCGGCTTGAACTTTTTAGGGAAATGTATGTGTTGCAAATCAAAACAAAACTTCAATATTCCACTCTTATAATTCAACAAAATTTTAGACTTGCACTGCTAAGAAATTCTGACTTTAAAAGTGCAAGGATTATATTCTATTAACTTGTTCCGTAACAGCAAATTTGGATTGAAAAGTTAATCGAGCAAGACATTAGCAAGTGCGACCTTAGACCATACGTTCTAACTAAAGGACACACTTTAGCTCTCTGTTGTTTAAAGAATAGTGTTTGCTAAACGATTAAAAGCAATTAAATTCAAATTTCTAGAGGTTTTTAACATGTATTAAATCAGTGTTACCAGACTGGCTACACTGCTCCTGAACGGGTTAATAAAATTCTATAAAAATACTCGTTAAGATCAATTCTTTTTATAATTATCAAATATATGCGATTTAATTTGAATAGATCGCAAACTAAAAGAAGTAATCAGGATTTATTTTATTTCTGCTTTAATAAATTTTTGTATTTTTTTAAAATCTAAACTAATACACACCTGACAACTTTTACGCATTTGGCGTAAAATTTAATTTTTATATTTAAAGTGGTAGTAAATATATACTATTTTTTCGTTTATAAACTAAATTTTTAAATGATTATAATCACCACTATTCTTAAAAAAACTAAGTATATATAGTAATATGCGTTACTGTCGTGGTTGACAGCTCAAGCTTTTTCAAATACGATAGATTTGTTTGCTTAAAATTGAAATTTCATTCCCGTTTTAATACCACTGGGGAAAATCATATTGGAAGGGATTAAAAGTTGGCAGGTATGCTAATATACTGGATAAAATCCCTTAAATTCTTTAAGAAGTTTTATGATTGTTTTTTTTGCAGCGTTCTACTTAAGGAAATGAGTGGATTGAAATGTTAATCGGGCAAGACATTAACAAGTGCGACCTTAGGCTGTACATTCTAACTGAAGTGACAAATTTGAGCTTTTTGTTGTTTAAAGAATAGTGGTTTCTAAACATTTAAAAGCAATTAGTTTTACAATTTCTGGTTGTTTGCAGCATCTGTTGATTTAGTGCTACTGTAAATTAAGCTACAATTGAATTAAGTGCTGAATTAAACTACACAGCACCGGGAAAGGTTAAACGAATTCCGGAAAGTTCCCGTTAAAATCAATTCCTTTTATTATTATAAAATACATGCGATTTAATTTGAAATAAATCTTAAAGTACAAGAAGTAATCAGATTCTCTTTTATTTTTACTTTAATACATTTTTATATATTTGAAACATAAAACTAATGTACTGAAAAAAATCCCCCAGATTCTTAAAAGAAAATAACTTTATGATTGCTTTTTTATAGTACTAAGAAGATAACCTATCGAAAGGGGAAAAAAAAACTCAAATAAACTACAAAATTAATCTGTAAAAGACCAAAATAATCGGTCAGCGGCATTTCTTAAGCCCAACTGTGGTGAGTGTACCAAGGGATTTAATCGCAGTAATGCACATTTAATGATTAAGACTTAAGTTACCTCTACTGAGCTATTCCTATGGGAAAAGCGCCAGATAACGAGAAAAGGGAATCCAGTACTTCATCTTCTTGGGCAAAATAATCGATTCCACCTACCCTAAGCAATTTTGTGGGTAATCGTGGTTAAATCCCTTGCAAGCAAAATTTGAATGAAGCGTCAATTCTCGATGGTACGTGTTTTTATTGAGGGCGATAGGAAATGCTCTTATCTGTGGCTTTGCATCAAAGTTGGAAAGTTACAAGCATAGTCTCCAAGCTCCTCTTTCCTACTAGTTGTTCCGTCGCTTTCAAAGCCAGGCTTATGAAATTTCTGATTTCCCTCGTCTTTTGTGTTGATGGGGAGTGTGGTGTATGCTTTTTTTGTAAGCTTGATGTGCTGTTAGATTTCAAGAGGAAGGAATTGTTATTTGGAGTTGATAATAAAATATATTATTTTGATTTTTCACTTTAGTCGAGTAGCGAAATTATTCAGAAAAATTTAGTTTGTTACAAACACAAAAATGATTCTTTATAAACATATTTTTAACGGAAAAACGATTTTAGATTTTCTTTTATCTATAAATAAAAATAGATACAAAGAAACAAAATTCTTAAGCGTACTACCGTTTTTATCAACTATATTGAGTTGAAACTATTTTCATTTTATTCCTTCAGGAGTACTAGGATAAAATTTGTTCCACTTATTTTTGAACTTAATATAAAGTACTAAATATGTAATTGTTTTCATTTCATACTCTATGTAATACTTAATCAAGCACTTTAAATTTTGAAAAAATATAAGGATAAAGCACATTATTCCTCTTCGGGCGAGCATATGATGACCACATTTTTTAATATTCTTCTTCGATTTTAGGGGAGTTTCTCCTTTTTTTTGAATATTTAATAAGGCATTAAATTTTATCCTACATCACTTGATTTAATAAATTTGAGTTGCAATGATTTTGACAACCACTGTGTATTAACAAATCAAAATATAAGAATATAAGATCTGCCAATCAGGGAAGTGAAATTATCAAGTGTCAGTTCAATTAAAGAAATTAAGATTACTTTAACTATTACTTGATCAAAGACTTCATTCGCTTAAGAAAATAGGAAATAGCAAAGTCGACAAGTTTCAAGGACTCAAAAGCAGGCACTCATTTTCAAGACATGCTAGACGTGAGTGCGAAGAAACAAAGATGATTTGAAATATAAAATGTGAAGTTGCCTACGAAAAATGGAGTAATAAAGGTGAGAAACGAAGCAAGAAAAACCACTGTAGTCGAGGAAAAAAAATAAGATGTAAATCGGAATAAAAATCACAGTTGCCGAAAGGGGCAAATCATGGTAAAATGCATTTCCACACTCCATTGGGAGATGAATGGGGAGAAACAATGTCATTAACAAGGGAATCAGCATTCATATGAATAAAACAAGATACCAGGGCCTCAAGATGAGCACATGTGACTAGGATGGAAATAATTTTGGAATTGTCGATATTAAATTTATGACCAAGATTCCAACAATGTGCAGCAATTTTATTTCACAACCGTTGTTGCACAGCTGACCTAATTTTGAGTATACGATTTCCAATGTTCAATTCCGTAGCCTTATAATTTTGAAGTCAATCCAAGAGACAAGTGAACTCTAGGATCAAGTATTGGGAGAAAGTTTTGTCTTCGTGGAGGACTTTTTGATAGAACTAACCCGCATTTGCGTTACAAGAAGAGGAAAACAATATTTAAAATTTAAAATATGATCGTATTAGTTTTAGTCTAGGGCAGTGATTCTCAACCACTGTGCCGCGGCACTTTCGTGTGCCGCCCAATTCTTAAAATGTGACACCAAATATTAGAAATGATACAATAAAAATTATGATGCTTTTTTTATTACGAGTAAAGTTTAAATTAAAGAAAAGTATTTATATATAATATTATGTATATATATATATATACATTTTATAATTTTGCCGCGCTTTAACCGCGTGAACATCTTTGTCGGTAATTGTCTGGTCTCTGACAATCTTAAAATAAGTTAAAATAAGAAGGAAATGTTTAAAATGTCTTTGACAATTTTAAAAAATGTTGAAATAAGTGGGAAATTTAGTGACTATTAAAGTTATTAATTAACAAAGGAAAGCAAGCTAAATAGTAACTATCAAACGGAAATAAAAGCTAATCATTAAAGTAAGCTATGCAATTAATAGTTATAAGAACAAATTAACAAAGGATAACTGACAAAAAAATAAGCTAACAATTAATAATCAGCAAAAAAAACTAGTTAACAAGAAATCACAAAAAAATAACAGTTAATAGCTATAGAAAACAAGCTAATAGTGTATAACTAGCAAAAGAACTAAATAACTGTTACTAACGAATAAAAAATTAGTTGAAGGAAATAATTAATCCCTTAATAAACGTGCTTTTGTAGTACATATTATTTTATTTCACATTCAAAATTATTATCGCAAACTATTTAACATAGTGTATTATAGGTAAGTAAGCAACTTTTAAACTAATTTTTTTTTCATTGTGTGCCGTCAAATTTCGAAATCGTTAAAAGTGTGCCGCCCCCCAAAAAGGGTTGAGTATCACTGGTCTAGGGAGTGGTCGAAAGTTTGGGCTCCTAAATGTAAACTTAGTTTTTTGCAAGCTTCGCCACCTCTCGGGAACTTTTTAAACGAATCGAAGATAATTTGCACCCAATTAGGAAATTAATTTATTTAACGATAATTTCATGTGAAAATATTTTTTAATAATTATTTATTATTTTAATTACTATTGGTCGAAAAATTTTTACTGTTAAGTATACCATTTCCATTACGTAATATACCATTAGCACCATTTTTAATCATGTAATTTTAAATGGCGAAATACAAAATTTGAGCGAAATCGTTAGAACAGTTTAAGAGAAATGAAAAAAGAAATGCTCTTGCTTTGAAATACTGCTTTTTGATGGAATTAACCCGCATTTGCGTTACATGGAGAGGAAAAAGACGAAATCTGGTAGTAATACCTTTTCATTTATAGCAGGTTTTCGAGAGTAGTAAAATAAGCATATTCTATTCCACACATACCAACTCTTCCAGATCTTCCGGAGGAGTTTATTTTTGTATTTAATGTGGTTGCAAAATTTTGGCATTCATGTTCGATTTCTTTTTTAACAAAATTGATTTAAAATACTTTTGCTTACCACTACATTTAAATAGTTGAATCTTAACTTAATTGGTTTTAAGTGATGGTGGAAAGTTTAGTATTTGCTTATAACATCACTTCAATGGTTATTTCACTCCTACTCGAAAATGCGTTTTTGAAACGCGCGAAACAATAGTATTTTTAAGGGTTTATTTTAAAAAAATACACAGCTTAACACTTTAATTTCTCAACTAGTTTTAGGCAAAATAATATTTCTCAAAATTTCTCTTTCATCGTTGTTCCCTTTAAAATGGGCTTTATATATTTTTCCTTTGCCTTAAATAACATAAAAATATATTGTTTCATAAAATATGTGTTAAGTTCAATACTAAAGTCATAACTGCCATTTTCACACTTTGTGTTTAAAATTATTTATATTGATAGCGATGTAACGATTGGTTTTATAATTGTAAATAGATATTGTCCAAACATTTAATATTTTTCAAAAGTATATAGTTAAGACTTTTATTTATCTATTTAAATCATTTTTATGTAGTGATCAAAATAATTATGAATAAATTTTATTAAGTAATAATAAAAATATTAGTATATATTTTGTTGCCACTTTAGAAATAAAAGGAAAATATCCCACGAAAATGAGGAAATTCAGAAGAAAGTCCAGTGAAACTTCCAGGAACGACCACCTCTGTGTCGAGACCTCTACTATTTACGATCACTTTTGGGAGGCACGATTTTTTTTCTCCATAAACTTTATGTGGAAGAAAACCTTCAGGAGAGTCCATCAAAACCATCCCTGGAGACCGGGCAAACCTCTTCACCAAATGCGGAAAGGGTTAAATAAGGAAACACAAAAAAATTTCAAAACAAAAAATATTAACAAACAAATAAGTAGTAATAAATGTATTCAAAACATTTGTGAGTGACTCTTATTTAGAGAACTAAGTTAACTTAGAGTTAACTTAGTCAACTAAGTTAGAGTTAACTTAGAAAAAAAGTTATTTTAGAAAACACTGAGCATCTGAAACAGGCAAACCTCTTACCTCTTCTCATTTTTTAAGGATAACTAGTTTTATGTTATAAAATTAAATGCAAACTTAAACAAAAACACAAATGCTTTTTTTATTTAATATAGTTCCATCACTCATAATTGGAAATTTTTTTTTAAACATAATTGTACCAGTTAAGGTTATTTTTATTGACGCTAAATTTTATTCATCGCTCTGGTTTTCAAGACGCAAACACAAGTAGCATTTCCGTATAAAGAAAATGACACTAAGTCAAACTAAAATCACTTGCAAAAAATCGTATAACTTCGATAACATTTTCATGTCAATGGAGGTAACCCAACCAACCTCCATTAATGACCATTTTACTGTGGAACAGAGAGCTCCCGAGAGGTTTCAATGTACTTCATAACTTTTATTTTATACTCACTGAATATCACTGAAGAATTATCACTGAATATCACTTATTTACTTCTATTAGTTATTCCTTTGGGGCCGGGATAGCCTGGTCGGTAGGGCGCTAGGCCCATGTCCGAGAGTTCGTGGGTTCGAACCCCGCTGGCCGAAGACTCCCCGTGTAGTAAATGGTGACTGATGCACGTTAAATCTGTCGAGTCGCAAAGTCCTCTATGTTCCCATAACAAATCAACATCTCTGAGGGTACTGGATTGGAGATCAATCTTTCTCTGATTTAGGTCAAAATTACGATCTGTGAATGAATGGATGTATGAATGGGTCCGCCCTATAAACGGGTGTGACGTATGGTGTAGCAGAAGTCGAATTATTGGCAATAGATGGCGCCACTGGAAAACAAGAACAATCGCATCCCTCAGCCTAAACAGGCATACGACAGCAAGCAAGTGCCCTTTGGATTTATATTCAAATTTAAATGTTTAATCTATTAATGTCATCAAGGTTGTTGCAGTTTTAAAGTTTTTTTTAAAAAATGGTAACAAAATTGAGAAAAATACAGGGAAAAGTGGGGTAAGACCAGACATCTCAAATTCTATAACCTGTTGAGCTCAGTTGTTCTATATAGAAACAGTCAATTTTTATAACTGTAATGATCAATTAATAAGGATAATTTAAAAACAGAAGAACATTAGAGAGTTGACATAGTAAAACAAACTTATCTACCTCCGCCATAAATTAATCAGCAACAACACGCCAATATGGTATGTCCTTCTTCTTGACTAATAAAGGGCAATTCAGAGTTTGTCCGCTTTAAAACGGAACTAATTTTGACACAGTTGAGTAACCGATCAACCACTACCCGATCTTTTACTTCTGTCTCCGCTGTACGTTTCAAATTATTCAAATCTACCAACCAATTTTTCAATTTGAATGAAAATTTGGGGTTGGTGCTCAAGTAGAAGTTGAATTTAAACGTTTTTTAGTACCCTTGAGAAAACGTAGCTGCCATTTTTCAAATTCTTTCCTGGTCGTAGCACTCCTGGTCATTGTAAATCTCTCTAGTTGCTGTTGTTGCTGCTGTTTTTATGACACATGAACAAGCCAAGCTCGCCAGTCATTGGCCTTTGCGAATTATGTCAGGAAGATGTGCCTTTCGCTTGACAAGAGAGTACATCAAGAGTGAAAGCACATCTTAGTTTAGAACCTCCTGGATAGATGGCAGGACTACTCTTTCGTGAAGCTACTTTCACAATTTTGACATAGATCTGAAGGGGAAGGAAAGTTTTTCCTCTGATCCCTGTTCACACGGCACTGCTCAGCAAACGATTACAGGACTTTCAGTTCCACAGATTTTACGAGCACGTATCACGAGTATGTACTCTGTGGGTCTTAGCGAAGTCGAGAAGCGAACCCCGACCCCTCCAATCTGGAATCCGAATCTCTACCTACTGGGGCTACCGCGGTCCCTCTCTGGTTTCTTCAAAAGGTAAACTACTAATTAAACAGTTGTGCTACCACCATTTCTTTTTTCCTAGAAAGAGACCTATATTTTAAAAGTGCGCTAGGCGCGAATGGGTTTATACGTGATTAGCTGGTACAAGCAGAGAACAACCCCACTCTTTAAGAATCGCCAGCAAACCTATTCGAATTTTGGGATTTCTCAAAAATAACACTCTGAATAGTAAACTTTCAGCAAACTCTGTAAACTATTTGCCGTGATCCATTTCTCTTTCTTTAAACGGCTCTGAAGTAAAATCGAAAGTGATAAGATTCAAAAATACTCTTTCTCTTTTGCTCTATATATGGTTGCCCCATTACCATTGTATGCAATGGAGAAATAATTTTTTTAACAATTTAAATTTTTACTTTACGGAATTTATCCTTGAAAGGTTTAGATTACTTGACTTTGAAAATAAATGAAGAGCTTAGTGAAAGAAGCAGGTAAGTGACATTTTCAGAGTGGCTATAGTCTGGTATGAAAAAAAGTGGTATTCGAACAATTTTATTATAAATTTATCAGAAGGTGAGGCTAGTAAATCTTTCTTTGTTTTACTTGTTATTATCTAATTTGAAATAAAAACATGCACACATAACCAAAACTAACGTGTTTATGTTAAAATTAACAACAATAGACTTAGCTCAAAAAATTCATAGACTTAGACATTACACTCAAAATGTTTATGAAACGTAATAGACATAGTTTAAAATACGTATTCATATGACTCAATATGCGTGTTTAAAAATTGTAAAAACTAAGCATTTGATTTTAATTTTTGGTTTTAATTTGGTACCCACCTTTTTTAAAGATTAATACAAGCGTTAAAAATTATTATCAGTGAAATGGCGTATTTCGAGCAATGGCCAGAATCAGTAACGTATATTTTGATCCTGGTCTAACTTTTCGAACACTCATGTTAAATGTTAAATTGTGTTCATTTTTTAAACACCACATTCGAGCCCGATCTACATTTTCAAACGTGGATTTACTATTAGAAAAATAAAATGTTCATAGACAATATGCAAGACAGCATTTTATCCATTCAATATGGAGAAAGAAAATGTCCAAAAAATTTTTCTTTAAAAAATAACAACTCTTACAAACTTGTAATATATAATTTAGTTCATTAATATGTTTATTCTAATAATGAAGTATTAAGCTAAGTTTTTAGAATATTTAAAATATGGTTTGATTTATCTCATCCCACTGTATCTGATTTTGACTCAAAAATAAAATAATTTTGTAGAGTAAAAAAATCTGTTTCAAAAACAAGAATTAAGGTTATTAAAAATAATGCGTTTATTCCTTCGGGGTTAATGTCCCACAACTTCAATCAATAATTTCTATTACATTATTAAACTTAACGGCGTATATAAATATGCATTCTTTCTTTAAAAAAATACTAAAACTCGTTGAATTTATTTTTTATAGAATATAATATTGGAGCACTTCACTTAAATCTCGAAATTAATTTATATCTCTCAAATGGCGCATTTTAAAGAACTATTATTTAAAAAAAAAAACTAAACTTTACACCTTCACTTTCAATGAAAATTATTCGAAAAAGATTTCATTAAAAGCGTTCATAGTAAGGCAATAAATAAAGTGTTCATAAAAGGCGAAAGTATTAAGTGAGGGCTTTTTCGGAAAGTCGTTGAGATTTTATTTGGAGGAGGCTTCTAAATGTGTTGGATGGAATCGTAATTACCAGCCCCATTAGCCTCTAGCTGAGTCTTAAAGGTGAGTTCTAAAAGCGGCGAGTGGACTAGGAGTAGGTCATTCTCTAGGGGACAGAGGAAAGGGGCCAATAAATCGGGCTGGCAACAAAGGGCTGTGCCACTTAATAAAACAGGGCTGAGCGAAAATGGGTCGTGCGGGAGACTCGTTAGATGCTCCACAAATTGATAATAATGACGACACGAGAGCGTCTTGCTCGACCTGTTGTTAGGAGTACTGATTTATGGGAGCCAAAGGAACTGGAGGTATTGATTTGCGGCTATCTCGTTACGCGTTTCATCTCATTTCTACTTTGAAAACGGAGCCTAATTAACTGAAACGGAGAGTTCGACCTTTTACGGAGGACCCTCAGAAGGGTTAAAGTACTGGAAATTACCAAGTTGTCGATATAGCAGCGGAAACGTATGTATACGTCAAAGAGCTCGACGCATTAAAAGCATCCAATGATAGGATTGGACCACGAGAGGTATCTGTGTCTTTGCGTTTATTATGGTGATCATGCAACTAATTGGCTTTGCCGGCGCCATAATGCTCCGTGCTCTCTTCTCTTTCGCCAAACAAACGGAAAGCTTAATTCAGGCAACGCGCCTGAGAGTGCACGATTAAAAAGATTTTCGCTTTTCACTAGCAAAGATTATTACGAGTAAAAACAGACCCGGCAAAAGTTGAGCGAGGAACTAGAGCCCGTTTATTTATTATTTTTTTCTTAAGACTTTTTCTACTCTAGGGAACATCTTGGAATAAACTGATTTTCATTCGCCAAGAAGAGAGAAATGCTTGGCAAAAAGAGACGTATTTTACAGCCAAAAAAGAAAAGGCGTCTTTTGTGAAGAGAACTCTCAAGAAAATGATAAAAGCTTTTTCATAAAAATGCTTGCACTCAATGGACAACAAACAAGGCTTGATATTAAGAAAGAAAAGATAGTGCTGCCATTCCGGGATTATCTATCTACTTCATACCTCATTTTAGAAACAAATAAACCAAAATGTGGTGAAAGCGGAAAAAAAGTGTATATTTAGAAAGAAGCGCAATTTTTTGAATTGTTATTTCGAATTCTTCAAATGTAGAATGCATTTTTAGAAAAAGACGTTCTTGAAAGCATTAACTTAAAAAACTTATTATTTTACTTAAAGCTTGAAGTAAAAGTTAATACAAATAAATTTCAATCTTATTACGCATTTTAATAAATAAAAGTTCAACTTTTGCAGCTATCAAATAATTATTTGAGGAATGTTTTTTGGAGAAATTTTATGACGAGGATTTAATTGTTTTTTATGATGTCGAACAACTTTATTGACTAAATATTTTATGCGCAAATTTGTTTTCCTTCAGAAAACACTTCATTTTATATTTTTGCCATTGACTATAAAGGAGAAATTTTATTTCGTTATGATGCTTGCGCTGATTTAAATTTTTAAGTATTCTGCAATTTTTAAACTTTTTGCTTTTATGTCATGCGTTTCCAAAAGAAAATTTTGTTTTAAAAATGCATTTTAAGACAAATTTTATTGCACCTAATTAGATTTTTAAATAAATTTTAGCTAATATTTTTACACTAAATAATAAATCTGTACCTTTTTAAAAAAAATGTTCTTAACTACAATAAGTTTTTTATTTATCATGACATACACTTAGCAAATAAATTTTTCACAAACTTAAAATATTATGATTTCCAAATTAGAGTAATAAACTATTTAGATATGTGAATAGAAAATATATACTGAATTTTATTTCGTTTTGTAAATTGTCTATGAATTTTTAATTAATTTCATGCGAAAAAAATCTTATTTTTTTAATATTATAAGAAATTCTTTTGCTTTGCAAAAAATTTAAAACAAAATAATATTTACATCCATTGTTACTTTATAGTTTTGCGCAATTTAGAAAGTAAACTAAAATTTTTCAGTTCTAATTATTATAACTAATAAGTAAAAATGTAGATTTAGTTATTTGTTGAAAAAATTGCAAGGACATTTTAAAAGAAGTGCTTCGTAATTTTATATGCTCCTTTCTGAATGAGACATTTTGAAAGAAACTTCATTAATGTTAATATATACTGCTTACTAAAACATTTTCTCAAAAAATTTAAAACTTTAATATTAACCATATACTTAGCTGCTTTGTTACTTAATTGTTACATGTATTTTAGATAAACAACTATTACTCTTCAGTTATAAATATTATAACTGATGCAGCAGAGTTCTTTTTATTAAATACTATTAAAATTGCTAGAATTTTCTTTGGAAGGGGTACTTTTTTATTTAATTGGCTTTACTTGAACGACTTATTTGGTAAAAACTTTATTAATATTTATAAATATCGCTTTTTAAGACATTTTCTGAATATATTTTACAGCAATTTAAACATGACATCTTGTTGAATTTCGGCTGAAAGAATATTTTTTAAATTAAAATATCTTTTCTTAATTCATTTAAGACGGCATAAGAATATTTAAACCCACATTACACTCCATTAGTAATTACAAAAAGTTTTTTTGCTCGCCATAAATTTTAATTCTATTTTATCACACTGTTAAAAATTCCAGATCAAATTATGGTAAAAAGCATCGTACTGTAAAATCCGTTTTTACCGAAACATATTATTGAACAAAAAAATCTGGTATATCGTAATTTATACAGTAATAATTAGCAAAAATCATTGAATCACTCTTATTAAATAAATATTACTGTAAAAATTACGGTACAATATTTTACGGAAAGAAAGGATTTTACGGTAAAATGGTTTTTTCGGTAAAATGGATTTTATGGATGATGCACCTAAAGTGCCGGCACTTTATACCGCAATTTGATCTGTAATTTTTTGCAATGAATGAGCTGCTAATTCTTATAGGGACGCATAGATTTTACAACATCAATTCTTTAAACTCGCATTTTCAAGTACAACTCAGAAAACAAGGAAACTTTGGAAAATGAGTGTTTTACAGAAAAGTTGTACAGTTTAAGTTTTTCGATCATATAAAAGTTTTGCGTGAAGGAATCTTTATAAATTATAATATCGTTTCTTAATTCTTTTGAGAAGACTTAGGAATACTGAAACACTCCATTTGTAATGATAAAATGTTTCTAGCACACCATAGACAATTATTCTATTTTACCATACTGACAAAAATTCCAGATCAAATTAAGGTAAAAAGTACCGTATTGTAAAATCCATTTTCACCGGAGCAAGTTATTGAATAAAAAGTCTGGTATATCGTAATTTTTACAGTAATAATTAGCGTAAAATCACTGAATCATTTTAATTAAAAAATATTAGTGTAAAAATTATGGTATACTATTTTACGGAAAGAATAAATTTTACAGTAAGATGGATCTTGCGGTAAAATTGATATATTACAGTAATTTGTAAAAATAACTTTACTGATTCTTCTGTGTATCATAGCTTACTATAATTATAAGTTTTAGTGATACAAAATAACAAACATAGTGTTGATAGAGGCTACTTTCCAACAATTTTGGTGTAGTAGAACACTTAGTGGAAGACCATTTTGGTGTTAAGTAGTTCTCACCATTTTAGGTGTTTGGTTAAACGAAAATTGCTTACTGTGTAGTTTTGTGGAAAAAGTTTAGAGGCCTTTGCTTTTTCTTAAACTAGTAACAAACTTTCAATGAAAATATTATTTTAAGCTTCAATAGCAGGTGAATAATTCTTAAAATGGATTTGAAAACAAATAAAATTAGTCGTCAAGTAAAATGCAAATTTTGTTTTAAAATTAATTCATGGCAAATTCCTTTAATGTCCTTACTTATTGTTTCTTTGAATGTTTAATAATAAAAATTTCTTGATTTATTATCCAAGTAAAAAACGCAACTTTGAAAATAAATTTCCTAAAAAATATAATCCAACTTAATCTATGTAGGTTCTTTAATTTTAGCAAAAAAGGTTACGAAATATTAAGTCTTCCTGCAAGATGAATTTTGTGGTATTAAAGAAAACGCTTGGATCAAATCCACTTAGTATTAAAATAATGTCGAGGCTTAAAAATAATACTCGGAATTAAGTTTAATTAATAATATGCATTTTATTGCGATAATTAGTATGCATAATTTATTGCTAAAATATTTTTTGAAACAATTATTGAGGTAATTGAGATTTTTTTTTAAAAAACACTGTTATTGTTTTTTTCTTCTTTCTATTCATTTTTCATTAACTAATTAATCATTTTTAAGGAAAATAGGAATTGTTATCAAACACGCTGCAGTCACAAAGATGCGTATATTTTGTTTTAATAGTGGTCATTTTATGGCCGGTTAACTTTTGATTACGGACATAGTTCTATTTGCTCGATTAAGAAAATAGACATAAATTGAAATGCGTGTTTAAAAAGTGGACACAGCTCGAAACGCGTATTTATAAAAATGGACATAGTAACTAAAAAATAATCGTTGATTAAAATACATGTTTAAGAAAATTGAGTAGGTTATGTAGGAAAATTGATATTACATTGTACAATACGCTTTGAATATCATGTTGAACAATCCAAAAAATTACGTGAAGGAACATTTTATTCCGGTTAACACCAAATCAAGCGTTCATTTGATTGGAGTAATTTAAATTTAAGCACTTAAAATAGAATTAGCGAAGACCAAAATTTCACTCATTTGATTATGGACACAGAGATGCCAACTTGCTCCGGACAGCAAATTTATATTTTAAAGTGGTAGTTGATCAATTATGATTCTTAGTTTAATAAATTCAATTTAGTAGATTTTTATCTACCACTATTTTTAAATAATTCGTGGGCTTATATAATTCATAACTTTTAGTACTGTTGTCATGTTGTTAGTACTGTTGGTTACCTTTTAAAAAGTAACCAAAAATAGTCAAATATTTGCAAAATTTACATTGTAGTTATTTACCGTTTTTTTAATTATTTTGGCGCTTCCGGAGCAGTTGGCATGTCTGTGGACATAGATGAACATGATTATGGACGGGTGACTTTTGATTATGGACGTGGTTCTATTTGCTCGTTTAAGAAAATAGACTTAAATTGAAATGCGTATTTAAAAAGTTGACATAGCTCGAAACACGTATTTATGAAAATGGACATAGTAGTTAAAAAAATAATCATTAATTAAAATACATGTTTAAGAAAATTGAGTAGGTTATGTAGGAAAATTGATATTACATTGTACAATGCGCTTTGAATATCATGCTGAACAATCCAAAAAATTCTGTGAAGGAACATTTTATTCCGGTTAACACCAAATCAGGCGTTCATTTGATTGGTGTAATTTAAATTTAAACACCTAAAATAGAATTAGGTAAGACCAAATTTTCACTCATTCACACTAAATGAGAATTATTTTCCCTTCCAAAAACACCAATGAGATCGCGTTCTTTTTTTATCGCCAAAAGTTAGTGTTAGTAACCGAGAAATAGTTGGTGAGATTTGTGTTAGTGATCTGTTGTGATGTGACTAAATGATTTGTTGTTCGTCGTTAAAGTAAGCATATGTGTTTTTTATTGTATTATAAGGAGAATTATATTTTATTTTTTAAATCTCAGTGAACTGTATAAAGTGATTTTAACATGCATAATTTCTTTCAACTTCTCTTTGTTCGAATTCGTCTTTATGTTATCCCTGTGCTATTCGTATGTTTGATTTACCAACTAATTTTTTTTTTAAATTAGTGTATCATTCTAAATTAATCATTCTTACTTTATATTGGTAATTACAGTTTCTAGTTTTTTTAAATTACCAAGCAAAAAATTTTGAATGAGGAAGTAAACATATTTTAAGTGTAAAGAAAACATACTTGGCGTATAACATGCTAGAAAACATACATTTTAAAGTTAACATATTTGAAGTAAGAGGTAAGCATAGTTGGGTTATGAAGGATAAATATATTAAGTATGAAGAAAAAACATTATGTTTATTTAAGAACTTTCAAATATAAATTGGTTTTTGAATTTTCTTGAAAAAAATTGAAAATGTCCAAAAACGGACAACTTCGTCCTTCATTTTAACTATTTACATACTTTTAAAAATAATAGATTAAATTTATTTTATTCATTAGCTTAGAAAGCTTATGAATAAAATGGATTTATCTAAATCTCTCTTGTAATTGAAATGTATACTTCCAAAAATAGATATTTTTATAAAAAATACATTAAATATATCACTAATTTTTGCTTATCTTTCACTGTAAAAATAGCGCTGTAATACCTATCAGAATTTGATGTTGAAAATCTTTAAAAATTGTGTGAATGTTGTGCGAATTAAGGGAACTTACACACTTCAAAGGGTATTATTAAATCTCAACACCAATAATTGATAAAGCTTACACCAATTTGCAGCTCGTTGGGGAAGATAGTTGTGTCTTCAGAGCAACTTAAATTTGGTAAATAAATATTGTATACTTAAACTATTTAGTTATATCCATGTGTGAAATGTTGGTAGGGCATGTTTAAAACGTATAACAAATGCTTTTGGATATAATTAGAAATTTAAAGGCCAATAATTGCGCAATTTCAAGATGGTGACAATGTGGCGGCCAAGATGGCGATTTGTTTTCATGAAGGAGATTTCTTCTTGACTGATAGAACAGATAATAGCTTATTTTATACCAAGTAAGTTTCAATCCTGGCTAAGAATATTGATTGTGGTCGATAATCTGCAGAGTAATATCAATTTTTTTGTCGGATTATTTTGACAAACCATTCATTTAAACTGTTATAAATGCATGTATGTTTTCATTTGTATAATAAAAATATTAATGTTCTCCTAAGATTTACATAAATCTGTCAATGATACAAAATAGTTTTATTATATTTAACTTTTATTTACTTCGGTTTTGTTCGAATTCATAATATTTTCTGTCTGTGTTGTGTGATCTGTGTCGTGTTCGATTAACAAACTAATTTTATTTTAAGAAATATTATATAGGTGCACCCTAAATTTATGATTCTTGCCTTATATTTAATGATGAAAGTAGCTTTACTGATCCTCATGTGTAACATATATTTTCGTTCGAACTCATAATATTTTCTGTCTGTGTTGTGTGTATGTTCGATTAACAAACTAATTTTATTTTATGAAATATTATATAGGTGCACCCTAAATTTATGATTCTTGCCTTATATTTAATGATGAAAGTAGCTTTACTGATCCTCATGTGTAACATATCTTACTGTAATTATAAGTTTTAGTGTTATTGAAAAACTAGCCTGATGGAGGCTACTTAACACCACATGTCACTACACCATGAACTATCTTTGGTTTTGGTGTAGCTGCAATCTGAGAAATATGGTCCAAATTGTTTGGTCAGGAAAGCGCTCCAAAGTTTGGGCACCTTAATGTTAATTTTACTTTTTGAGTATTTCGCTACATCTCGAGAGCCTTTCAAGCAAATTGATAAATTTTTGCATACAATAATAAAATTTGCTTATCCAAAAATAGTTCTATGAAAAAAACAATTTTCAGTAAATATTTATGATTTTTCATTATTTTATTTAGGAATGATTGAAAAAATTTTGAACCGTTAGGTATACAAATTTTTTGGATCATGGAGAATTTTTTTGGATTTTTGGATCATGCAGAAATATGAAACATGGTCTACATGGAAAAATATGAAATTTGAGCGAAATCAGTTGAATAGTTGCTGAAAAATTGAATTGAAAAAAGGTCAGATATTTAAAATTCAATTTCTTGGGAACTATTCAACCTTAAAATTCAATTTCTTAGGAACTATTTAACCAATTTCACCCAAAATTATATACATTGAAATTATGTTAAGTTATACAACTGTTATTAAATAAAATAAAAAGATAGTAAGTATTTATTGAAATTTATTTATTCATGAATTTATCATTGGATAAACGAATTTTATAACTGTGAGCAAAGATTTTTCAATTCGCTTAAAAATTTCTTGAGATATAGTGAAATACGCAAAAAATAAAATTAACATTATGGGATCTAAACTTTGGATTGCTCTCCTGACCAAACTATGGGGACCATAATTCCCAGATTGCGGCTACCCCTATGTTTTGGGGGTCAGAAATCCGAATCTGTCGAAAAAAAGGTATGCTTATTCAGAGGAAGTACGTTTTTGTGTCTGATTTCGTAACTTATAATATCGTCTGCACTAATTAATTGGCATATTTTAGGACACCCCTTTTAACCATTAAGATGGAATGCTAGGGCGTGAACATCCGATCATTAGATCAAAAGTTATTCAAGGTGGTCCGTTTTTTTCCCTTTTTTTGCGCACTACACAAAATGATAATTATGGAGCAAAATTTTGTTCACTGAATCATGCAGCGTAAATACTCATGTATTGTAAGCATTTCAATATAACTTCATTCCAAAAATGGTGGTAATTACTTTATACCGAACATGGTGAAGTGAAACAGTTATAATAATTATTGGTAATATTGAAATGACAAGGGCAATTTTCGGTATTTTGAAATGCCAAGGATAATTCATGGTATTTTAAAATGCCAAAGATAATTCTTGGTATATTGGAATGCCAAGGATAATTCTTGGTGTAATGAAAAGTGAAAGCTAGTTCTTTGTATAGCGGAACATCAGGAAGTTTCATTACACTTTGTTGGAGTCAAGTAGTTGCCACCATTTTTGGTGTTAACTAAAATTAGTAGTAACAATAAGATATGATATTCGTAGAATTCAGTAAAAAAATTTTGACAATACAATTTAAAAAGGAACGCTCGCGATGGTGTCATAAGACGGACTTGACTTTTCCGAAACGCTCTACTAAAATTGCAATCAAATTTTTGAAAATTTTGCCAGAAATAATTTAGCTTAGTTATATTGGTAATGAATTTGGTTGGTTTGCTCGGTATAGAGGAGGATCCTTAAGTGCTGCACTTGGTTGGCCTTGAATTGCTTGGCAAATATCATTGGCTAAGGGAGCAAAAGCTGCATCTCTACTGAATTTGCGTTTCAATTCAACTTTCAGAGAAGGTATATATGTCCTCTTAAGGATAATTAACTTGAATTTTGAATATTTAAAGTAAGGTTTTAGTTAAGTAAGAAGTTCCTAGCTCATATGGCTGTTTAAACCTAACTAAAATTAGTGAAAATTTTAGTGTTTTTAATCAAAAGTTTAGAACTTTTGAGGCCATTTCTCACAGAAAATATTAGTTGATTTGAAAAAAAAATTATATCTGTAATTTCTACGAGGATTAGCAGCTTTGCTGAGTATTATATTTCATTCTAAATAAAAAGTTGAAAAAGTGGTTACATGCCATTATTTTACTCTAGAGAGTATTAATTTACTAAAATTCACTCAGGTGCCTTTTACGAATGAGGGAAAACCTTTTGATTTTACAATCAACAAAAGAAAAATTTTATGCATAATGCTTTGAAGGAAAGTCCTAAAATCTTTCTTACATCTTTATCTTACATCTTTTTTTTACATTATCTTTTTGTTAAAGTTTTAAAGACATCGTTTTAAAATTTAACTCACTCAAAAGTATTTATAAAAATTTACTTTCAAACCAGAAAAATTACAAGCGAATCTCATTTCAAGTGATGAAAGCCATTTCTACATTCCCCAAGTTTCAATTATTTATTTTCGGTCACTTTCTATTTCAAATTAGACTTTAATTTATTACCATCTGCTGTCCGAGTCCTTTGTAAGAGCGCCAAGAGCTTTGTAGGACCGACACTGGACAACTGACGGACACGTTGTCCTCCCTAGTACTGGAAAAGGGGAAAGGAATGGTAATCTCTAATTAAAATCAAGGTCCGAGTATTCATGGCTTAGGAAGCTGCAACAGCCTTTTCACGTATTACGATCAATCGAATAGCCGTTCTACCCTCTAAGCTGTTACCCATGAAGCAACTCTCTTTTCGGAGGATTAATTTCTGTCTTTTCATTTTCATGCTTTTGTCTCTACGACCTCTTTAGCTGCCACGCTTGTTGAATCTAGTTAAGAGAACTTGTTGAAAGCTTGCATCAATAAGCTGCTTTGCTGAGGAGCGGAAAGTTTTGATTGGATTCATATACTTGGGAAGTGTAACCGCATATTCCACTTGATTATGTGAAATATTTGGCCGAACTTTAAACTATCTACTGATTAAAGTTTACCTTTTGGGTTTCAAAAAGACAACCAGGGAACGAGTCAGTTTATATTAAGCTCGACGCATTTAATTTCAAATCGTAATCATTGAACAAACTTTAAACTAGTCGCCAACTAATGTTTGTACTTTGGCTTCAATCAGTCTTAGGTAAAGTAGATTGGAGAAGAAGAAAATCATTCATATGGAGCTAAAGAGGAGGAATATTTCGGAAGTTGACACTGACATTTTAATTTGAGGATTGAGCCCAAATAATAAGGGAGAAATAATTCATAACCATCAAGGGTAAAATCAAGGATGGTAGATTAAAACACTTTCAAGGTAATTGAACAGAAAATTTGACTTAAGATTATTTTACGTTTGAGTCTGCTGTTTCAAAGTTTTCTAAGAAATCGTATGGTTCATTTCAAACGCCATTAAAGACCTGTTGAGTGTAATTTCGTCAACATGTTGAAAGAGTAAATAAATATATTCTTACATGAGGTTTAAGCTGGGATTAAGACTCTAATGCTTATGTACTTAATCTTTATTTATTATTATTAATAAAGGTAGATTCTGATCTCTATATATTATAGAATATGATCACAAGTAAAAAATAAGTTTATTTATATTCTTGAAGAATAAGGTAGGACTTAGAATTTAACATTAAATAAAGATTTGTGTATTATAGCTAAATTTATTATTAGATTTTGGTAAAAAAAATTAGATTTTTGTATTGAAACGAGTTTCTGACATATTTATTTATTTTCATTTACTTTTACCTTAAAGATGTTCTATTTTTGATAGATCAGTAATATTATAATGCATTTGATTTGCATAAGACCTTGCCACTTCCTTTTGCATGTTTATTTTTAACTTATTTAACCAAGTTTTTCTTACGAGCATTCTCATAAGTTTTAATTTACTCTCCATCTTTGCCTTCCAAATTCAAAATTTATCTGTCAACTCTCAGAGATAGAAATTGTGTCGCCATTTGGCATTATTACAACATGCCAATTTTCAAGGTTGATGGCAACCTAGTCAAGTTCATTGAGTGAAAAGAATATATTTCCAAGTTTCGCATATAATTCTATCTTATATTTTTAATTGCACATACATCTCTTTAATAATCTCTTTCAGAATGCAATGCATCTCTTTGTCTTGCCGCAGTTCAAAAATAAAACGGAGTTAATCTTTTAATGTATAAGTTTATACATAAACAAAATTATATTATTCCGTTTCACAAAGTTTGTAATACTTTATCATGGCTTTTAAGAAATAGAACGAAACTTAACACAGTTATTCTGATGATTATTTATTTTTAGATTTTTATAATAAATGAAAAATATGTCTATTTATATGATTGAGGAAAAGGATCGGACTCAACTTAATAAATAAAGATTCATGTCTTTGGTTTTTATGTATTGTTGTTATAGTATAGTATTGTAATGTTAGATTTTGATAGTAACTCTAACGCTATATTCTGATGTTTATTTATTATTTTGATATTTATATTAAAGAGATTCTAATAATGAATAAAGAATAAGTATGTTTATTTACATGAAGGATAATATAAAACTCTAATACTAAAAGCTTGACTTACAGTGAGTAAGAGCAAAAATGGATCACTCTGAATAACTTTTGATCTAGTGATCGGATCTTCATGTTCTAGGACTTAATCTTAATGATTCAGAGGGATGACTTCAAATGTGCTAAGTAATTAGTGTAGACGGAAATTTAAACTTAGAAATAAGATTCAAAAACATACTTTCTCTGAATAAACATACCGTTTTTCAGCAAATTCGGATTTCTGACCCCAAAAATATGGGGGTCGGCCACCCTCTGGGAAATGTGTTCCCATTAGTTTAATCAGGAGGGCGATAGAGCTATACTAAGTTTGGAGCCCTTATTGCTAATTTTCCTTTTTGCATATTTCGTAATATCTCAAGAACTTCTTATGCGAATTGAAACTTTTGTCACACAATTATAAAATTTGTTTATCCAAAGATAATTACAAGCAAAGAATATTTTTTAGTAAATATTTATTATAATTTATTATTTTAATGAATAATAGCCGAAAAGATTTTTAACTGTAAGGTATGCAATTTTTTTACATCACTTTAAAGAATGTAATTTCACATGGTCAAATGCAAAATTAAGCAGATAAGTCAGCAATCAGCAAGATCAGTCGAATAGTTCCTGAGAAATCAAATTTTAAAACAACTTCTCTCTTAAAATTTGATTTCTCAGGTACTATTCGACCGATTTCATTCAAATTTTGTATTTTGCCGAGTAAAATTATATTCCATAAAATAATGAAAAAATTTTATACCTTACAATTAAAAAAAATTTCGACTATTATTATATAAAATATTAAAAAAATAATAAATACTTACCAAAGGATACTTTTTGCGTGGAATTATGTTTGTATTAACGAATTTCATAATTGCGTGCTAAAATTTTTCAATTCGCTTAAAAAGTTCTTGAGATATGATGAAATACGCAAGAAGTCAAATTAACATTCAGGGGCTCAAGCTTTGGACAGTACTCCTAATCAAACTATTGGGACCATATTTCCGAGATTGAGGCTACCTTCTGTATTTTTGGGGTCAGAAATCTGAATACGCCGTAAAAAAGGTATGTTTATTCAGAGAAAATGCGTTTTAGTGTCTGATTTCGTAACTTAAAATATCACCTGCACTAAATAATTAGAACCGGGAGGGCTCAGTGGTTAAGACACTGAATTGAAGAACTGGGGTTCGATCCCCAGTGGCTTAAAGCCTACCCAGCTTCAGATCGATGGGTACAAGCTTGTCTGGGAGGTAAAAGCCCCCTGTATGCAGTGCTGACAACATTGGCACACTTATGCTGTTGGCCACGAAATTGTGGAACCTCAGCCTCCATGACCCCCTGGCCCGCAACGGGCTGATGCGGGAAGGTATTATTTTACTATTTGATTAACATATTTGAAGTCTCCTTCTCGAACCAATAAGATTGAGTCCTAGATTGTGAAGATCCGATCATTAGATTAAAAGTTATTCAGGATGGTCAGTACTTGAGGAATGAAATGGGTCTCAAACTTAAAATTAAAACAGTAATAAATTCCACAATGATTTAAATTTGAGGAATGCTTTGAAGGAATAAACCTCTACTTCATTTGAATTTAATAAAATGTCCTTCAAATTTTTATCATTGAAAAAATTATATTGCAATTTCAACTATTATTTCTGATATTAGCTTTGAGAAAATAATGTTTTTACTCAATCAATCTAATCAAATTCTCCAATGAAAAATGAATTTGTTACTAATGTAAGTTCATAAAACCTTGATTAAATCATTTAGGTTAATCACAGTTGTTGATGCATTCGTAATGAGCTGGATTGTGGATTTGGTAGTGAGTTGCATTCAGTTTTTCGAATTATTTTGCTTCATTTCTGTTTTCATTATTAGATATCACGATGAAATTTAAAGCATGTTTCAGCCCTTTTAAATATGTTTCGTTCAAAGGTGTGATTGCTTCCATCGGTGCAAAGATAAGTTTTTGAATCTTTTTATTAATAAAACTTTAAAAAAAGAGGGGGAAATTCGCATTTTTCATATTTTAAATTTACTGAGTGGGAATCAAACAGAACATAGAAAATATGTTTATAATTTCTGAACTCATAAAACTTAAACTGAAAATTTTATGATAATAAAAAAATATAAAAAGCTTTTGAAGAACTTAATTCTTTTTCGAAGGTGGCCCATGAAGGGGTATCTTTAACCCTTTGACGCAGATGGGACACCGGTGTTCTTTTTATATATTTTTTTATGACACTCTAATTACAAGCAAGAATATAATTTGATACTTTTTAATTATAAAAACAGTTCAATCATTACAAATTTTTTTGTTATTATCGGAATCAAATTTGTACTATATAAAAATTTTCATTATATTTGTACTATATGAAATATAAAATTTTAAAAAAAGTAGTCTTAATTTTTTTTCATTCATATTCAAAAGGATAATTTTATTTCAAATAGAGCTTTCATATACATTCTAAGCAATGTAGTCAAATCTAATGACCAATGATGAAGAATGCTTACATTCAACTCACGCGCATTTGTAAATTAATTTTGTATCCAAAAATGCCAATTTTAGCGTATTTATATTATACTGGATATTGTCAGCAGATTGTTTGCAGTTAAGTACGAAATGGTCTAATGAATGACACTAACAAAATGTATGTCTGTTTTAAGTTGTGAAATAATAATAATTATATTTTAGTTTTAAAAGACATGCTAATTGCATTAAAGGTTTTATAATATTTATCTATTCTATTCTTTTCTATTCTATTCTTTCCGCTTCTATTCTTTTTTGCATAATTCGAATTCGTCTTAATATTCTGCCTGTGATAAGCGTATGTTTGAATTACAAACTAATTTTATATTAAGAATTAGTGCGTGTATATATTCAAAACCAACTGTTCTTACTTCAAAATGCATCGTAAAAGTAACTTCACTGACTCTTATGTGCATCATAGCTTACAGTTGTTATAACCGCCGTTGAACAACCAATCCAATTTTTTGGGTTTACGACTACCAATGTTCAACTCCGTATCCTTGTAATTTTGAACCCAATCCAAAAGACAAGGGAACTTCTGGATCAAGTATTGGGAGAAATTTGCCTTCATGGAGGACTTTTTATGGAATTTTCCCGCATTTGCGTTACATGGAGAAGAAAACCATGAAAACCTCCCACGGTTAGCAAGACTGCAAAGGGACTCTAGCCCTTTATCCGTCTACCACAGAGGATATTTTACGTCAGCACTGTGGATGGTGCAAGCCGGATGCGGAATTTGTATCGACAAGCCATCTCTGGGATTCGAACCCAGTTCACGTCATCGGAAGGTGCACGCTCTGTCCCCTGATCCATCACGGCTCTAGTTTATAGTTATTTTATTTCATAACAGTCGCAATTTTTGGGGTTTACGACTACTAATGTTCAACTCCGTAGCCATGTAGTTTTGAACCCAATCCAGAAGACAATGGAACTCCTGGAGTTACTTTCAATCAAACTAACTTAATATTAGAATCATAATTTGTCGAACTAAATCAATTGTTTTTAAAATATGACCTCATGTTTCAACTTATGAAAGGCTTTTGTTTAAGCTTATATAAATTCTTACTGGTTTCTGCTTTATTCAATTTTTACATATTAATATTTACTTAATTTTCAAAATTAAACGACTTACATAGAATTTGCTGTATTTATTTATGATTTAAAGTTTAGACTCTTTACTAAAATTTTATAATTTTTCATACTCAATTATCTGCAAGTATAGCTTATGATATAATTAGTAATAAGCAGCAGAAACTAGTGGGAAAGAATGAGAACAAGACAACAGAAATTTTATGCATCACTACTTTTAGAAAAAGCTTGCAGAACTAATTTTTCACACATTTTTTATGCTTGAAGTTCGTGACAGATACAAATTCCTTATTCTTAGCAACTCGAGATAATTGCTTTTCATTTCACATACTATTTACTTTTCGAAATTCCTCTTAAGTTGTCATATGGTTTGAATAATTCGAAATAATTGTTGTCTTTTGCAAATAACAAAAAGGGCTTCAAAAATATTTCCATCATTTATTAAAATTATATCAGTATTCAAAGCTCTGTTACCATGACAATGATATTTAAGTAGTAGATTAGTATTGTTAAGGGTTGTTGCCTTAGAACACCTAGTATTATGATTGAAAAAACTTAAAAGCTATTATTAAAGTTTGTTACTTTTTTTCTCAGTTTTATAACTTTCGCCACTAAAGTGCTTCTTTTACTTTAAGGAGTTTCAAAATGAATGAATATTGCTAAAATTAAGAAACTTCAATTTTTATCACAAGACGTAACTGGCTTAAAAAAGTTTACTTTTAATCATTCTACCTTAATATTATAATCATTATTTAGCGTAGAAAAATTAATATTTTTAAGTTCAGAAAATGTTTTTGCTGAAATTTGTACTAAATATTACTCTTTCTCGTTTCTGTTTCATTAAGTTTTTAATGTCTTGCAATATTTTTATACTAATGAGTTTTCAAAATAAATTAATAAATAAAAAAACATACTATAATTGTCTTACAATTTTTCATGACTAATTAAAAAATAATAATGCAACATTTCCTTATTTTTCAAAATTCATCCCATTTTGTCATAAGCTCTTAATAACTCTAAGCAACTGCTTTCCTTTGAAAATAATAAAATTGGATTCAAAAATATTTTCATATAATAATAATATTCAAATAATTAGAAGATCTGTTAATATGACAATGATATTTAAGTAGTCGATCGGTATTATTAAGGGTGGTCCTTTCAGAACGCCCCGTAAAATGCTTGGAAGCATTTAAAAGCTGCACAAAAAGTTCGTTGCGTTTTTTTTCTTAGTTTTATACCTTTCAGTGCATATATTTTAGTTTAAAGAATTTTGCAAAGGATGAAAAGCATCCATTTTTAGTACACCATATTGCGGATTTAAAAGAATTCCCCTTTAATGATTCTATCTTAACATTATTTAGCTTAGAAATTATTAAATTTAAACTCAGAAAATGTTTTTGCTAAAGTTTACATTAAATATCACTCTTGTTTCTGTTTTATTCAATTTTTAATATCTCGCAATATTTTTACGCTAATGACTTTTCAAAAAATTTTAAAAAAAATCTATCCTGAATTTTTTTGCAACTTTTCACGACTAATTTAAAAATAATAATGCGACATTTCCTTATTTTTCAAAATCCATCCTATTTTGTCATAAGTTTCGAATAACTGCTCTCCTTTGCAAATAATAAAAACTTGTCTAAAAAATTAACAAAAGAAATATTTCCATCATCCATTAAAATAATATCTGTATTCCAAGAACTGGAAGCTCTGTTACCATGACAACGACATTTAAGAGGTTGATCGGCATCATTAGAGGCAGCCGATCGTTTGTACCAATCGTTCATTAATGAATGAAGCTCCGGTTGGATATTTCATCCCGGCTAATGAATGTCCGCTCCCATTAATGAGCATATGACACCACATTGCTATCTCGAAAAATCTCGATCGATAAGCGCTTCTCTTTTCTCCTTTTCTCTAAAAGAACGTTATTGTTTCTGAGAAAAATTGAAGAGATTTCTTTAAAAGAGATATATTAATGACTAGTTTTATTTCTACGCTTTGAAATTGAATTAGGTGGATATGCATTATCCAGTGCATTTAGATGGTTAATGGTGGACCATCCGAGAAGTGGGATTTTCAACGCATCATTAAATTTATAAGTTCTTAAAAGCGCGTTGAAGAGCATTGAAAAAATATTTTGGGTAGTTTTATTTATCTTTCAATTTTTCCTAATTTAAAAAGAAAACAAAACCTTTTTTGTTAAGTAATACTACTATTTGAAGTATTAATATAATGCTAATATTGATCAGTTACATTCAACTTATAACGGCTTCTAAAAATTAAAATTTCAAAATTATTAATCTCATTTAATGAGAATTTAGTTACTCTTTTTAAAAAGTTTTTTTAATGAAATAATCAGTAATTAAATCCTTTTTATAAATAAATATCGGTCTTTAATGAATGGATATTCAGAATTTTGTTTTATAATGGGCCTTTCTATTTTGTTAGAAAGAATAATATTGAGCAGTCTGTGTAACTGAATTAATTAAATCGAAAGATTAAGAATAAAAATGGAAATATTAATTAGTTTAGAGAACAATAAAATCCATTGTATTTTAGTTTATTTTGTCATTGGTGATACTGGATCCTAGAACATTACATTTAAGCACGTATCTCATTATAATTTTAAAAAGCAACTCATAAGAGAAAAATGCATTTCCAAGTAAAACACTAAAAACCTGTTCGCAAAATATATTTTTCAGTTGAAAGCAGCAAGTATTTATGCCTCATGGAGAGAAAACCACTAACTTCCCTTATTAGTCAAACAATATAGTTTAAGCTCTCATTTAATCTATTATTCGAATGATTTTCAGTAAAGATATGCGCAGTGATCACTACCTAATCATGCAATTAAAAAAGAACATACATTTCATTCCGTAAAAAAAAGAACTCGGTAAATATTTAAACAATAGTTGGTGCAAAGTTTCTCATAGCACCAAAATGTGGTTAAATGAAAGATTAGTTCATTTCGGTAACATCATAAATTGGTAAGTATAATCGAGACATACTTCCATGATGCAACTGACTGCACCAAAATTTGGTAGAAGGCACAAAACTTCGACGGTGACTGTTAACTGACATTCATTTAATGAATGCATAGTATAATCGAGAAATACCTCCATGCTGCAACTGACTACACCAAAATTTGGTAGAAGGCACAAAACTTTGACGGTGACTGTTAACTGAACCATATTCATTAAATGAATGCATAGTATAATCGAGAAATACCTCCATGCTGCAACTGACTGTACCAAAATTTGGTAGAAGGCACAAAACTTTGATGGTGACTGTTAACTGAACCATATTCATTTAATGAATGCATAGTATAATCGAGAAAGAAATCTTCTTCAAAAAGTCTTCCACGAAGGCAAATTTCTCTCAATACTTGATCCAGGAGTTCCCTCGTCTTCTGGATTGGGTTCAAAATTGCAAGGCTACGGAGTTGAATATTAGTAGTCGTAAACCCTACAAAAAATGGATCGGTTGTTCAACGACGGTTATAAAATATACTGTACTATCTGCTCTTCAGCTTGACAACGACTTGTAAACCTTACTTTGTGATGAGCACATACACCTGTTTATGTATGCTTAAAAATATTTAAAGTAAGTAAATAAACAGGCAAGTAAAGGGCGTTTGACAAGATTTGAAAAGACCCACAAGATTTGAAATTGACCTCCAATCGTTCAATGAAATGTTGACAGCAAAAAAAAAAAAGACAGCTGACAGTTCAGGGTTATTAAAATTGAGAAGTGCACGAAAGAACAACGCGTTTTCATAATTAAATAATAAAAATAATAATTTCTTCTTTCTAATGATCATAATTTGCTTGCCCATCATTCGATTTAATGCCATTAGAAATATTTTCTCTAAGTCTAATGTTTTTTATAACAAGCCCTTAACCACTCACGTCGTGAATGAGGAATTCAAACGCTTTATCAACGAAATTCAGCTACATACATATAAAATGGTAATTGAATAACTCCTCAAGTTCGAGAGAACGGGATTTCGAATCCACCTGGCCGTAGACTCCTCGTGTAGCAAATGGTGACTGGTGCACGTTAAATAGGTCGGATCCCAAAGTCCTCCATGTTTCTATAACAAATTATACCTTTGAGGGTATTGAATTAGAGATTGACATTCTCTGGTTCTGATAAAACTACGATCTGTGGATAAATGAACGGATGCATGAATAGGTCAGCCTAATAAACGGGTGTGACTTATGGGTATGGCAGAAGTCAAATTCTTGGCAATAGATGGAGTCACTTGAAAAAAAGAACAATCGCACCCTCTGTGCCTTAATGGCCGACGACAACAACGTTGAAAAATTTGACAAAACAGTGTGTTTGTGACAGTATAACGCGGAAGCCAATTACCACAAATGCTATTGCACACATAACCTTATATTATATATTTAACAAATTATTGACGAATCAATAAAAAATGTACAAAGTTTGCCTAAAAACATAAATTTTAATATAAATTACTTCTTGAGACATGGCACACTTAAACTCGGAATTATTTGTATTATCCTACACATTATAAAGTGCTAGAAAAAATTAAGGGAATTTTCCAAATTTTGAAATATTTTAGACAAAAATAAAGAAATTCGAATCGAGTTTTAAGTTTTACATAATTCGATACAATATGCACATAAGAGTAGAAATTTTGTTTCTGAAAATCCTAAATTTCTACTCATATAAGAAAAATTAATAACGATTTATTATTAAAATTTTTTCGTTTATTTACTCGAGAATATCCAGCAATAATCATTTCATTTTATAGTTACACTTTACATTTTCTCAACATAAAAGGGTAATAACATAAATAGTTATAATTATTTTTTTAAAGAATGTTTATAATTTTAAGTATATTTTATTTAGTTTTTAAAAAATACTTTTTCAAGATTGAAAATCTAATTTTGAGGTGAATTCAATCTCTTTTGAAAATTAAAAGAGTTGAAAAAATTATTTTTTTAATCGGACAACGCAGAGGAATATACATAAAACTTACAAAACTGAGATAAAAAAAAATTAGTTTTAAAACTAAATGCCTCAAATGCAAGTTCTAAGGATGATTGTTATTAATTATTGCTCCAAAAATAATGTAAGTTGACCTAAAAAGCAGACTAAAAAGTAAACCCATTTTTAGCGTGGTTAATTTTCTTTCAAAGTTTAAATTCTTCGTTCGAATTTTATCATTTTTTGTTCAATGCAAAGTATGTTTGGTATATGAAATATTTAAGGTAAAACAGAAAAAAAAATCATCCAAGAGTGAGAACTAGACAACAAAAACTTCAAGCATCACTATTTGGAGACTTTTTAAATTTAGCTCTAATTTTTCACACTTTTTTATATGCTTTCAGTTTGCGACAGGTACAAATTCTCCCTTCTTTGTTACTCGAAATAGTTGTTGTTTATTTCACATATCACTTCCTATCGATCAACAAACAAATGAGGCTGAAAGCAACAACAATCAGCCTATATAAGGGGGACTTATAGGGGAGCCTTTATTCTTTGTTATTAACAACAACCTCACTCATGCATTGTGTATCGCTCACTAAAAAAAAAAATACCCCAACTTTAGAGAAAGCAACCATGCGCAAATACCAGCGAAGTAAAAAGAAATTGAAAGTGGTGGTAAAATAAAAACTTCAATTTTCTATTACATAGGCCTTTACTACTAAGTTTAAGATTCTTCATGCTACACAGAATAAAGTACCTTTCGTTTCAAGAGATGTTTTTTTCTAGGAAAAGTGATTTTGTGTTTAGAACCATAGGAATGTAGGCAATATACAACGACAAATTTTTAAGATTATAAAATATTAATTAAACTAAAATGTAAAATTTAGTAAAATATTATTAACAGAATGCATTATTAGGCCTTTATCACAAATGCTTAGATTTCTCATGCTATGCAACAGCATGAGAAATCTAACATTTGTGTTAGATTGCACACTTTACTAATATGTGTAGTAATACAACTTTTATAATTTTTATAATAATATCAATTAATTTATAAATAATTGCTTATAAAACGTTAATTAGATATAAATTGTTACTTCTGCTTTCGAAGTAAAAAGAAATTGAAAGTGGTGGTAAAATAAAAACTTGGGCCTTTACTACTAAGTTTAAGATAATTCATGCTATACAGAATTAAGTACCCTTCATTTCAAGAGATGCTTTTCTAGGAAAAGTGATTTTGTGTTTAGAACCATAGGAATGTAGGCAATATACAACGACAAATTTTTAAGATTATGAAATATTAATTAAACTAAAATGTAAAATTTAGTAAAATATTATTAACAGAATGCATACATAGGCCTTTATCACAAATGGTTTGATTTCTCATGCTATGCAGCAGCATGAGAAATCTAACATTTGTGTTAGATTGCACACTTTACTAATATGTGTAGTAATATAACTTTTATAATTTTTATAATAATATCGATTAATTTATAAATAGTTGCTTATGAAACGCTAATTAGATATAAACTGTTACTTCTGCTTTCGAAGTAAAAAGAAATTTAAAGTGGTGGTAAAGTAAAAACTTGGGCCTTTACTACTAAGTTTAAGATCTTTCATGCTACACAGAATAAAGTACCCTTCATTTCAAGAGATGTTTTTCTAGGAAAAGTGATTTTGTGTTTAGTAACATAGTAGTATAGGCAATATTCAACTACAAACTTTTAAGAGGATGAACTATTAATTACATTAAAATGTAAGATGTTGCAAAATATTAATACATAGCGTCAATCAAAAATATGAAGAAACGTTAATTATGAAACGTTAATTAGATGTAAACAATCAAAAAAAAGGTTAAAAGCAATATTATCATAATAATTTTTAAAAAATAAAGCGTTATTACAAAAAATTTTGTTTACAAGTAAAGTATTACTGCTGGAAAATTTCTCAATTATGGCTTTCTCATAGCCTTATTTTCCTAATAAATATTTGTATTCATTACGATTTTTATTGAAAAGGTTAATACACAAGTGTAGTAATAAAACGCCACTACCGTATTAAAAATACTTTTCGTTTTTCAGTTTCTTCGAGCTATTATGGTTTTTAAAAGAGCATATTTTACTGCCTATTTCAAGTTATTTTAAGTCATTAACTTGATATTTATGACTTTGTACCAAAACATCATGGTATATTTTTCTCTCGATTTTCGAACTAAAAAAAGTTAAATTGCAAAAATTCTTCGCAATATTTCACAAAAAATTTTTTTATTTAAATAATGTCAATGCTAATGTTAAATTTCTGTTAAAATTCCGAATCCAAAGTTGAATTTTAGGTAAGTTATAGAAGGTCAAAAAAAGTGTTGTATATTGATGCTTTCTCCAAGAAATCAAAACCATATAGATCCCTTAATATATGAAGTAACGTTACTAATATTTAATGAACAAAATAATTATTATGATGATATTACTGTGATGATAGAGCTGATATTAATTTTGAAAAGAATTATATTAATGTGCTAATTATTATAATAATATTATTATAGTAATAGTGTTATATAAATATTAGCATAATATTTATTAAAGTAAAATAGTTATAATAATTAGAAAAGTAATATTATCTTAAAATTTTTTTAAAAAAATAAAGTATTATTATTACAATTTTTGTTTACAAGTAAAGTAATAGTGCTAAAATAGTTATTTAATAATGGCTTTTTCATAGCTTTGTTTTCTAAATAACTATTTTCCACAATTCACTTTTTATTAAACAGATTAATACACAATCATAGTAATAAAACGCCACTACCAAAATAAAAAATATTTTTTAGTTTTAAATTTCTTTTAACTATAACAGTAAGGTTTTTTAAAAAAATCCTATTTGACTGCCTGTTAAGAGTTAATTAAAGCAATTATCTTGATTTTTATGATTTTGTACACAAGACATAAAAGTATCTTTTTTTTCGACTCCAGGTCTAAAAAAATTAAATTATAAAAATTATTTCCATTACTTCACATTTGAATGATGCATTTAAATAACGCTAAATTACTGTTGAAATTTAGAATCCAAATAAAATTTCATTTAAGTTATCGAAAGCAATAAAAATGTTGTACGTTGATATTTCTCGAAGAACCATTTAGATCCATTAATATGTAAAGCAGCGTTACTAATATTTTATTTTGATGCTACTTTTCTAATTTATAGTAATATTATTAGTGCAAAATTAAATTATAAAAATTATTTGTACTAATTTTTAAAAGTATTTACGTTTAAATAATGCCTATGCTTATGTTATATTCCTGTAAGAAATTCAGAATCGAAAGTTGAATTTAAGATAAGTTATAGAAAGTTTAAAAAAATATTGCACATTGTTGCCTTCTCAAAGAAATCAAAACCATTTTGACGCGTTAATATTTAAAGCATCGTTATTAATATTTGTATAAACAAAATAAATATTATTATAATATTACTGAGCTAATTATTATAGCAATATTATTAAAATGATATTAATATTATATTTACTAAGGTAATATTGCTATCATAACGATAAAAGTAATATTATCATAATAGTTTTTAAAAAATAAAGTGCTATTGCAACAGTTATTCTACGCAAGTACGGTAATATTGCTAGAATAATTACTTAATAATGGCTTTCTCATAGCTGTATTTTCTAAATAAATATTTTCTTGCATTACTTATATTTTATACATTTAAAAACAAATATTCTTAAAAAATAATTATTACGATAATATTACTGTGCTAATTATTTAGGTAATATTAATATAGAAATATTAATATAATATTTATTAAAGTAAAATTGCTATAATAATTAGAAAAGTAATATTATCATAATAGTTTTTAAAAAATAAATTATTATTACAGCAATTGTTGCTTATAAGTGAAGTAATATTCCCAGAATAGTTATTTATTAATGGCTTTCTCATATCTTTATTTTCTAAATAAATGTTTCTTTACATTACTTTTTTTATTGAAAAGGTTAATCCACAAGCATAGTAATAAAACGCCACTACCGTAATCGTTCCTTTTTTTCCGAAGCAAAATCCTTTCTTGTCCATTTTTCGTCCCGCTTTATTTAATTATTTACGTATTAAATATAGTAATTGCGTCACAAATATTTAATTAGAAGCTTAAATAAGCAACTCTTGGGAATTGAAGGGAAGAAGCATTCCATCCTTCCCAATTACCAAAACATCCAAATCTCCAGGCCTAATAACTCCCCCCCCCCTTCTTGTATCGAACGATCATGCAAAGGGTGTGGACCTCCCCCTCTCCTCTAAAAGCTTGGGCGTTGTCCTTACTTCTTAACTGCAGACAAAAGGACTCAAATTAATGCTTTCCTTGATAACGCTTGTTTCACAGCTAACCATTAAAGCTTAGTACCGCTGCTAAACGTCCGATTACCAGCCCCCTCACTGTCATTCGTCGATGAATTTACTAGACCTTCAATTATTCAAATCTCGTGTGACGCCTAAAATAGTCGTGAATCTTTGATGAATTTCGTGAAGAGATGGCATAGGCTTCCTATTTAAGAATCAATCGGTAACATAGGAGTCAAGGGCGAGTCAGTTTTTAGCAAGGGAGCCACCTCAATTACGTTAATTTCGATGGGGACTTTTATCAACTCCTGATACACATATGCACCATTCGCTCCGGCACTTAACATGCTCTATAATCAACTAATATGTCTAAAAACTAATCACCGTAGATGACTCTTTTGTTGAAGATTTGGAATCCCTAATGGATGAATAGAGCATAAAATCCAGGAATTAGAATAAATCGGAAGAATTTTTCTTGGATTGTATCTTTCATAAAACTCGTCATTATTTTATAAGTGACTGCTCATAAAATTATGTGAATGGCGAATTTAGCAATCCCGATGCTATGAGAAATTTTAAAGTAATGTCTTTTTAAGATGCACAGTGCCATTAAGAATCATTGAACTTCTAAAAATGGGCTAAATGATTTATTAATGCGAAACATAGTTATAATTTTTTGCTTTGAAAAATAATTTACATTATAACACTTTTTGTTTAACACGGAGAAGAGAAATTCTGGTAAAATTAGCGTAATGTCATTTCTGAAGAAAAAAATCTATAATCATGGTAATTAAACCATAGTTTTATTAATAAAAATATACTGTATTTAAATCATTCATTTGGTAACTTTTCCGTTCATATGGTAACGGTTTACAAGGAAATTCTGGTTATTGAAATTTTAGTCCTTATTACAGCACATTCAATAAAAATACAAAACTGAAAAGCAAATTTTACCGAATAAATGATTTTTAATCAATGAAGATATCATGAAATAATTACTAAATAACAAAATCGTTACCAAAGCACTTTAAGAATTAGCGAGCTTTTTGGTGTTCCCATAGAGCCAGAAACGTGATAAATTTTACCCTATTCTGGTAGTTTTTACCATATTTTTTTTCATTTAATGTTAATGTCATTAGTTGTTGTCAGTTCAATAAGTCTGATCAAATTTTCTTCATCTATAAACTTGAGTGAATTAGAACCTTGCCTAATTATAATTATAGAAGAAGCATTACAATTTAGTTGGTCATCTGAATAGTTAATTACAGGTTACAGTTTATTACAGGATACAGGTTAAGAATCTCGAATGTATGAATAGAGCATAAAATCCAGGAACAGGAAGAATTTTTCTAGGATCTTCCATAAAACTCGCCATTATTTTATTAGTTAATAATGTAAGTGACTATTTTAACAATTCTGAGTTTACAAGAAAGTTTAAGGTAACGTTTTAAGATGTACAGTATCATTGATATGCAGTTTTAAAATGTACAGTAATTGTCAAAATAAAATATTTCAAATATTTATTGAAACTCAATCACCGATGCCTTTAACAAGTTTATCAAGGTTTGGAAAGTTCCTTGGCACCTTAATAAGTTAAAATAGCGTACGGAAAAGCATTGCGTTAAAGTTTGCCGATTTGACCAGTTTTCATTTAAAATTTTAGCAGTTATACAGATTTGGAATTCCTAATGGCTGAATAAAAGGCAAAATTCAGGCAATAGAATAAATTGGAAGAATGTTTTTAGGATTGTATCCTTTATAATACTCACCTTTCGTTATTTTATATGAAATTCTTGTAAAATTATGCTATGTTTTTAGGATTTTATCCTTCATAATACTCACCTTTAATCATTTTATATGATACTCTTGAAAAATATGCTATGTTTTTAAGATTTTATCCTTCATAATATCACCTTTAATTATTTTATAGGTTACTTTCGTAAAATTATGCTATGGGCAATTCTAATTATGGATGTGCAAAAAATTTCAAAGAAATGTGTTCTTAAGACGAAAGTATCATTAATGATCATTTAAGTACTAAATTCGACTGAAACATTTATCAAATTAAGGGTGGGAAATTTTTGGAATTTAATTTTCTATTTCGCAGAAATAAATTTCTATTACAACACTCCTTCTTTAGCTAAAGTGAATGTCAATTTCTGTTGTCAGTTTAAGATACTTTTTAAAATACTAAAAATGTTTGCTTAGGAACTTAAACAATAAACTAAAATTTTACAATTATTAATTGAAATTGAATCATAATATAATTCAAATTTTACTTATGTATAACTATTTGATGAACTAGAACTATTTCTCACTAATAAGGTTAAATAGTTCGTAGGACAGGGATGAATGATGATTGGTCAATAGATTGGATTAGCAATTAATACTGACTGGCCAATTTACTATGGTCACCTATTTTTGGTACTTTATTTTTTCTTTAATAGAGCCATGAGATTTTCATTGGAAGACTCAACGAGAAAAGGATAAATTGCAATTATCCTAAAAATAACACTTTACACTGTTAAAATTTCCATTCTAAAATTATAGTAAAATAACCAGAAGCAGTCTGTCAATCCAATTAACCGTTAAGTTTACGGTAAAGAAAATTTTTAACTTTTACGGTTTTTAAACCGTTTACAATGACTATGGTTATAAAACCATGAATGCAAAACTATACTTTTTTTAACCATTTACGACTAGCATGGTTTTAAAACCATAAAAAGAGAATTTAACTGGGCATTAGAGCTGGGCTTTTTGTTAGGCAACGGGAATTGGAGAGTGCGAGGCACTGGAAACTCTTCAGATGCTGAAAAGAATGGAGGAAATATTATGGTGTCAACGGTGAGACTCGAACCCCCAATCTGTCGGTCGTGAGAGTGATATATTAGACTTTTCGGCTATAATATGTATTCAGCTGCAAGGAACTAAGTGGTTTAGGTAGGTGGGATTAGTTGTAGCGACAAACATCTGGTTATTTAACCGTATTATGTTAAAACAGTCAATCAACAGTTTTTCTCACAGTTAACGGTTTGAATACTCTTTTATTTATAGTTATTTGGACTGTTTTGTTTGAATGTGGTAAAATAACTATTAAGTAATTTGTTATTCAACCATTTGTTTCGAGAAATTTCTAATAGTGTACAATAGTATGAGATTATTGGTTGGGGAGCTCGATGGCAAAACGTTATTTTTACTTCATCTTACAAATGCCCAGTTGGATTGAGAACTGGAGAGTATGGAGGACAATGTATGAAAATGAAGCCGCAAAATATTTTTTCACACTTCCAGGAGTATTAAAGAGAGCATTATATCGTTGTTATAATCACTTGAAATTGAGATAAAATTGGGGAACATTTTTTACTTTTTGTTTTCTGTTGCATGAGATTATTTAACAGATCTTGGATACTTTTATATGGCTGATTTCAAATCTACAATCGGTTTCTGCCTCCGAGCTACTGTTTTCTTAAAACACCAATTTTAGTATTTTTTTTGTCAAAGTGTATAATTTAAAGAGCGTTATATATAACAAGAAGTTGCATAAATGTTGCAATACGATAAACTTCTAGAAGAGTTAGAGCACATCATCAGGATTAAAATTGCCTAGAAACACATGTTCGAAAAAGTCATTAAGCGACACTAGGGGCGCTTCCCTGTTCTGAACTATTTCTTCTCGTGCTTCTGAGCAGGTCATAATATGGAAGCACCCCTTGCCACGTATGAAGATATTCCCAAGCATGAATTCCTTTGTAGTTGTAATCCTGATGATGTGCTCTTACTCTCCTAGAAATTTGTTGGAGCATTTTCGTAACTCCTTGTTATATATAACGTTTATTAAACTTGTTTCAATGAAAAATAAGCTAAAAATGTCATTTAAAAAACATCCTGTAGCTTTAGGAGCAAAACTAACATCAGATTTAAAGTCCTCACATTCGAATTAAGCAAGAACGAATAATTGTATAAATGCAAAAAAAAATTATCCTCCGTGTAATTCATCAGCAATGAAGGATGTATTTGGTCAGCAACGATGCATGATGTCTTATTTTTATAGATTCTTACAGGCGCCTTATTCTCATTGATTCTTATAGACGTCTTATTCTTATTTGTCGTATCTTATTCTTATAGGTATGATGTCTTATTCTGACTACCTTGCACACGAAATAAAAGACACAAAACATAACAGCAAAATATCTTTCTTTATTTCTCACTATTCATCTCGTCGTAACCCTTTGTAGCTGATTCGCATGGAATTGACAGAATAAATTATCCTCACAGCCAAGAAATATACATACGTAAAGAAGGCTAGCTTCTACAGACATAATGTTAACCAGTCCCTCAAGGTTTGGTGCTAACCCTGTGTAAAAAAGAAGAAACAATATTTATTAATGGTTTGCTCTGCATTTTTATACTACTGATAAACAGCTCTATACTATTAATTAATAAATTTCTTTGAGAATATATTTATACCACCCATGTTGATTAAATCTACTAACACGTTTTGACATAGAATTTATTTATTTTTTTGAGGGGGGATATAGCGTACCCTAACATACTTGTAGAGTAATACAACAACCTAACAATCTGGTTCACAGGTGACAGACCTCCTGACTATGCTTCATATGCCCATACGTTGGACCTCAGTACATATGATGCTCAGCTAAATATGAGTATATTGCTCACTCTGTAAGTTGTTTTTCTAGTACAGCATACCACACCAAGCAGTTCTCCGCGTTACTTACTTATTCGAAGAGCTGGACTCTTCCCTTCTATATTCTTTGTCGCAGCTGATATGTGTGATTTTTCAGATAGTGTGACATTTAGTAAAACATGCGCTATGAAGTATTTATTTTTAAATCCAAATTTTAATAAAATTAATCTACACTTAGTGGAATGTTATGAAGTACATTTTCATGTAAACTTAACATATATTTCATGAATCAATTAATTATTATGTTAATTGGAGTAAGGAAAAATTACACTACTGTCATTTCTAATTTTTTTTAATTATTTGTTGGATGAATTCTTTCACAATAAATTTAGACAATGTAAAAAGATTCAGTAGTTAATCTTTTGAAATGTTGGTACAAAAATAAACTTTTCAATTGGCTGTTTAGAATTGCATAACATAACATTGCTGCACATGCTAAAAAAATGCATTTGGCATTTAAATGCTTCATTTAATAGTAATAATAATAATAATAATTATTATTATTATTATTTTAAGGAAACTCATGTGAATTTGTGATGAAATGCAGTGAGAAGGCATCAGTGATTAAACGCAGTGATTTTAATTAAAACAAGTTATCAAAAAAAAAACTGTTTACTCTTGATAAAGAAAATGCACATTTAAGAAAACATTTTATACTCTACAACTTAAAATGATTTCCGCACAAATTAACATACATAAGTTTAGCCTTTTGAGCCATAAATATTGCATTTTAAAATATAAAATATAAATCAGACTATTACATCAAAAGTTATTAAGATTTTATGTTTTTTTTCCCGCATTGCATTAGCAACATCATTTAGATATAAGATTTAAAAAAAAAATTTCTTCTTTTTGTTAAGCGTGAAAAATAGTACTCTTACACCATTTTACTTCTAATTTCTTTCAACTGAGATAAGATAGTCAACCAAGATTATCTATTTCAAAATAATTTTTACTAGTTTTAAACCAATTAAACGACAATTTAATATCCAAAACTAATCAAAATGAAATAATTTAGGAAATCTAAAATATAAAAGCCTTAAAAACACTTTTTCAAGCTTGAATTGTTGAAATTGGAGATATTTTTCTAGGAAAATAGTACTCAAATGCAAAGAGAAGAAAATTTCGTTTAAGAAATGTACTCAATAGAAAGCTATTTACCCTAAGTAAAACAAATACACATAAAAGAAAGTGTTTGATTTTCTAATAAAATAGATTCAAAGGATCAAATCATATGGAATATTTATAAATCAATCTACAAATGAATAGGACCTATTATAATAAGTAAATAAAGATGCTATAGGAAATAATTTTTGTGCACAATCATTTAAATTTAAAAAGAGTAAAAATTTTGAGAAATGAATAGTCTTTATTTTCATTTATCATTTTCTGTTTACAAATCCAACATACCGCTTTAAGCATGTAAACAATGTTTGCCTGGTCATTTTTATTAAATTAAATACTGCTTTTATCTCTCTAAATTAAATGATTTATTCTATTTTGAAAATTATACTTTTCGTTTTGCATAATTCTTAAATTGCAGAATATTTTATCGCTTTCTTCGTTGAAACATGTATTTACTTTTTCTACGTTTACGAATTATAGAGAATTAAATAGATGAAATAAAAAGAATAAAAATAAACCAATTCAATGTTGCTATTTTTAGAATGTATACCATTCCTTTCTTATATTTGATTTAGTTTCAGAAAATAGATGTGTGTAATGACTCTTAATTGATTAAAAATTTAACCAAAGTTTCAATAGCAGAATAAATATTTTGGTTATTCTTCTCTGAAGTCGATTAAATACTATAAATTATTTTTAAAATGATTTGTGAATATATGATACAGTGCTCAAAATAAAATAGCTTAATAACTTTTAAATGAATGGTCTTATTTCCACAGAATAAAAAACAATCATTATAGGTCAAAGAACTACATTTCAATACGCCAATTAATTTGTATAGAAAATATTTTAAATTACAAAATCGAACACAAAACGTACTTTCTTTGAATAGGTTATCTTTTCCAATTTTCAAAGGATTTGAAATGACGCAGCACAAAGGTTGAATAAAATCAATCAATTAGTTTCTTATCAATAAAATTTAAAAAAAGTTCAATAGTTAAATTTTCGATCTGAAGTTTAAATTAACTTTATTTCGTCAGATTTCGTTCAAATCTCGTATTTTGTCACTTAAAACATCATTGCATAAAATTATGCAAAAAATTATATATATATA
>NC_092215.1:23622937-23687940 GCF_043381705.1 Parasteatoda tepidariorum
TATATATATTAAAATTCAAAAGTTTATCGATCATTATTAAATTTAAAAAATAAAAAAGATAATACATAATCATAAAAAATTAACTTTTGCGTTTAGTTACCTTTGGATAATGAACATAAGTGTAATAAACGTGTGATAAAATGTTTTGATTATCCAAAATGATTTAAGAGATATTTTATTTTATTTTATTTTATAGCCGTTGTTGAACAGTCGGCCCAATTTTGGGTTTACGCCTACTAATGTTCAACTCCGCAGCTTTGTAAATTTGAACCAATCCAGAAGGCAAGGAAACTTCTGGATCAGTACCCCTTGAGATATGATTTGTTATGGGATCACGGAGGACTTTGTGAGTCGTCAGATTTAACGTGTATCAGTTACCACTTACTACACGGGGAGTCTTCGGCCGGCGGGGAACGATAACACGTCCTTGGACATAGGCCCAGTGCCCAACCAATCAGGCGATCCCAGCCCCTTTTTAAGAGGTATGGAGAAATACGCAAACAGTAAAACTACTTTTAGAAAAAAATATGTTCAAAACTTCCAGAATAAGGCAAAATTTATTGCGTTTCTGGCTGTATGGGAATACCAAAAATCTCGGTAATTTTTACCAAAGCGCTTTGGTAATGGTTTTGGCAAAGTTAACAATAAAATATGGTTTAATAATATGCGATAAAATTTTGTACTTATTATACCTTAGAGCATGGCATAAAAGCCATTTGTTCCGTTAAATTTACTGCTCAGTTTTGCATTAACTAAAAGTGTCGTTATAAGAACTATAATTTTGAAGAAAAAAAAAAACGATTTTTTGGTAAACCGTTACCATATGAATGGAAAAATTACCAAATAAATCCTATAGATTTTCCTTTTAATTGCCAGAAATATGGTTTTTTTTTGCCAGAAATGCCCATACCACACATTACGGTAATTTTACCGGAATGCTTTTTTCCAGAATGTCCAGAATAGTGAACCAGAATGTCCAGAATAGTAGTATTTATTTTTACAGTTAATTATACGAACAAAGTGATCAAGATTAATCTTAATAGAGACATGGAAGCGCGTTCTCCTAATGCACTATCATGTCATATCCCTTTTTAATCTTATTTCTGAATTGTTTGCTCTATATTAGGGATGGTACAGGTGTTAGTGCGCTTTCTTGTGCAACAATTTTTTTATGTTCGATTCCTATTCATGACTGAATACTCAAACTCTATTAATTTTATTTTTTATTTCATAGTAATCTGTTCTAATTAACACTTAATAGTTAGTATCAAGACGACCGGAGTGTACAATATAATTGGGTATGCAATTGTTTAGGTAGCCATTAAGACCTAATATGTCGCATTAAGTTTAATGCTTCCGATCAAATTCTTATCCTCAAACAAGTGATGATTATAATACCTCTATTTGATGAATTGCTTGCTTGATTTACTGGGAAACATTTCTGTAAAAAATAATGAAGATTTCGTGAAATTTGTATTTTATTTTTTTACTGTTAAAAAATTTTAAATTTACAAGGTGTTTTTGTAGAAAATCTAAAATATTATAATTAATTAGAGTATAAGTTAAATGTGGGAAGAGATTTGGTAGTCTTTCTAATTACGAACAAATATGTAGAAAAAGAAAAATGTATAATTCCTTTTATGCAATTGCTTTTATGACAGAACATACAATGCGGAAAAAACGCACATTTGTCCCCTGTTAAACTATTTCCCCGCGATAGTTCACTCTATGCAAAGAAAGCAATTTAACAAGAGCAAAACCTATTCAGTAGTCGCCTGCATTGTTTCCACCACAGTAGAAGTTCCAATACATTATTTTTTATTTTATTTTACTCACAAAGTTTTTTTTTTCCTCTGTAAAACTTTTTCGACACAATAGTGTTTTCTATACGGAGAAAAAAGACATGCCGCCATTTGTTCTCTGAAGAACTATTTTTCTGATTGAGGTACTTTCATAATGCCGAAAAATGTGTAACATTTCAGCTGAATAGGGGGAAAAAAAGAAAGAAAAAAACATTTGTCTCCTATTAACTGTTTCATCATGATATTATTCTTAATCCGGAGAAAATAACAAGTCTTCATTTTACCTTTGTAGAACTATTTTTTTGAGTGATAATGCGGAAAAATGTGCAACGTATCAGTTCAGCAGGAAAAAAAAATTGTCTCCTATAATCAGTACCCCTAGAGGTATGGTTTGTTACTGGAACATGGAGGACTTTGTGACTTGACATATTTAACATGATCCAATCACCATTTACTACACGGGGAGTCTTCGGGGTGTCCCGAGCCCACAACCTCTCGGACATGGGCCCAGTGCACTACAAACCAGGCTATCCCGGCCTCCTCACACAAGTTGTAATTATTAAAGTAACTCATAAATTTTGTGAAGTAATAGATTATACGTTTGTCTACTAATAAAAATGCTATCTGTATGAATACCGTCATTTATTTCAGACTAAATATACATGTAATTCTTAAAAGAAAAACCAGAGACGTAATAACAAGTAACTTTTATGGGAATATTTTTGTGTGTTATTTATTTTGTATTGCAACATATTTTCAATTGTTAAATTTCTTATATGGTTTTCCTATAACAGTCTCCAAACTATTGCCCGCTGGATAAAACCAACCAGTTAGCATTATCTTAACCTATCCAATTGGATCTGCGGTAGCAGTCCTGACATGCTAGTAAATGAAACTCAATGCACAATGAAAATTTAACATTTTAATTGTAATTAATAAGAAATTTGATCTAAAATCTTTCAATAAGCAAGGTACTCTCACTATGTTCATAATTCACTCGTTTGATACTTCGGTATACAAGTACAATATGTTGGTATACGTCAAAATAAGAAAACAAAACTCACGGATGATAAAATAGAGAATTTTATTTCTGAGATTATTTATTAAGAGATTGATTTTAAATCTTCTATGAAAGCTTTCTCTATTATAAAAGTATATAACTGTTAGTGTTTCATCTAACTATTCAGCAATAATTGCTTGTTTTGTAGCTAGCTATTCAGCAGTAATTGCTATCTAGAAAACAACCTAAATAGATGGATTTATTTAAAAGCATCTATGAAAGCTCTCTATTATAAAAGCACGTGATTGTTCGTTTTTAGCTATTTAGTGTAATAATTGCTATCTAGAAAACAACCTGAGGATATTGATTTAAAAGCATCTACGAAACCTCTCCTTTATAAAAGAATATCACTTTTCGCTTGTTAGCTAACTATTCAACAATAATTGCTATCTAGAAAACAACCTAAAGAGATTGATTTAAAAACTTCTATGAAAGTTCTCTGTTATAAAAGTATATGACTGCTAGTGTTTTAGCAAACTATTTAGCAATAATTGCTATCTGGAAAATAACCTAAAGAGATTGATTTAAAAGTTTCTATGAAAGCTCTCTGTCATAAAAATATATAACTACCAGCGTTTTATCTAACTATATTCAACAATAATTGCTATCTAGAAAAGAACCTAAAGAGATTGATTTAAATGCTTCTATGAAAGTTATCTGTTATAAAAGTATATGACTGCTAGTGTTTTAGCAAACTATTTAGCAATAATTGCTTGTTTTTTTAGCTAACTAGTCAGCAATAATTGTTATCTAGAAAACAACCTAAATAGATTTATTTAAAAGCATCTATGAAGGCTCTCTATTATAAAAGCACGTGATTGTTCTCTTTTGGCTAACTATTCAGCAATAATTGGTTCTTTTTTAACTAACTATTCAACAATAATTGCTATCTAGATTGATTTAAAAGCATCTATGAAAGCTCTCCTTTATAAAAAGCATTTGACTGTTCGCTTTTTAGCTAACTATTCAACAGGAATTACTATTTAGAAAATAACCTAAAGAGATTGATTTAAAAGTTTCTATGAAAGCTCTCTGTTATAAAAGTATATAACTGCTAGCGTTTTATCTAACTATATTCAGCAATAATTGCTATCTAGAAAACAACCTAAAGAGATTGATTTAAAAGCTTTTATGAAAGCTCTCCTGGGAGAAAAACATTCGATTAAAACGGCGATCACTTTCCATAGTTTTCAGAAATGTTCTAAGGAGGCAGACCCGCCCCTATTCGATCGAATGTTGAAAGACGTTCGCCAACTGTCGGTGCGTCTGTCCCCGCCCTTATCAGCAGTAGGCTTTAATGTGTTAATAGAATAACGCTCTTTAATAATTGATATTTAATTAAGCTAGCCGGCAGCCTCGTAATTGCGGTGGACCCGCACTTGGAGTGATGTAAGTGGGGAGAATGGGGCCCAGGGGAGCACGGCTGGCTATCGGGGACTCGGGTGGGGAGAGACTTAACGGCTGACCTGAGGTGTTTATTAACTGTCGTGTCAAACAACGTTCTCATTTGTCAAACGTTTAAAACGGGCGCTCACCCGCTTTTCTATAGCAAAGCTTTTCACCGAATGGATTTCGAACGTTTCCTCCACCCCTATCAAATTGTTGACTGAAATACTTCTGAGGACGGATTAGAATTGGTTTGGTTTTGGAGAGTACTATCATTTGGTTTTTGTTGCCAAACGCCATACGGAAAGTCACAAGTTTTAATGAATGCATTTTAGAAGGATTATGGCCTGGCACTTTTCGAAAAATAAGAGGATCTCCCCCTTTCTTTATTTTCGTTTTGTACTAAAATTGGAGAATGAGAAATCGTTATATGCATCGATAACTTATTAAAAGTTGGAGCTTAACTTGAGCTCTTTCCAAGTACCTTTTAAATCGTTTTCGTTTTGAATGTGATCTAATTTAAAGAATGAGCTCCAATTCCGCGAACGAACGGAAATAATATTTTAAAAGCAATTAGCGTAGTCCATTTGTTTTTGTTTTCTTAATTGAGAGGGACTCGAAGCTTTAAATTCTTTTAATGGGAATGACGTAAGACCAATTATGAAGATTGTAATTAGCGGTGTAAAGTTTGCTTGAAGTTAGTGAATTCTATGTAACTTCAAAGAATTTATTAGATAATATAGCTAATGTTGATTGACGTTTTGTCATAAGCTTTGAGCTAAATGAAATTTTGTTTTATTTAAGACAATACGATCATGTAATTTTGAAACAAAGTTTGGGAAGTTATTTGTGAGACAAATAAATCTTTTGAAACAATCTTATTTATTATGTTTATCTTTCAGAATCAATCAATCTTTTTATCTTTCTGTATAATTCTTATTGATGTTGACTTTTATTTAAGTATATTCAGTGAATAAGAGGCTTAAGCCAGTTTTTAAAATTATTGAAATCTATGATGGTACAGATTATAAAGTTAAATAAGTGTTTGAGTAATATTTTTCTCAAACAATTCAAACAGTGTTTGTATAAAAATGCAAGCTTGTTGGATTTAGAAAACTCTTAAAAGTTTATATTTTTTCAGTTTAATACAAATGATGTACAATTATTAAAGTTGAAAGTTTTTAATATTTATAGAAAGTTTACATAAAATCGTTTGTATTAAATGTAATACATATTAGTTTAATATTGCATAAATATTGCTTTAAGCTATTTTTGCTTGGTTTTAGTTCTTTTTTAAAATCATACATGTGAGGCTACACCGTTAAAATTGTCTTGGAAAAATGGTTAAATAACAATTGATTTAATTTTCATTTTACCTTATTCAAACAAAACAGTCAAATAGCCATAAAACAGATGTTAACCAAACTAGTTACTGGGAGAAAAATCGTTTACTGACTGTTTTCACCTAATACGGCAGCACCACATAGTTGCTTAACAAAAAAAATGTCCTGTATTTTCCTTTGCATCACCAGAAAAAAACTAATTAAGACACATTCTCCGGTTCATTTGGCAAAACACAACTCAAACACAACTTAAATCCAATGTTCATTACCTGAAGAAAAGCTTAGCATAACCTAACTCCTATGTCTAGTTAATTTCATTCTTGCGGTTTTTTAACTATGCCGGTAACGGTTTTAAATCCGTAATGGCAAGAAATCTTCCTAACTGTAAATTTCAGGGTTAATTGGATGGACAGACAGCTAACGGTTACTTTACCGTAATTTTAGAATAAAACTCTAACAGTGTAATTGTAAAAATTTAGTATACCAGTATATTTCAAAACTGGCTTTGTTAGAAGCATGATTTAGGTAAACAGAAGAAGCAATACCAATAGATGAAATGTTCAGTTAATTATAAGATTATGGTGCAAGCATTAAAAAATCAAGACTGTTAACAGCAAAAAGCGAAACAATGTGATTTGCTGTCACATTTACAACAGAATTTGAACTTTCTATAGGTGGTGTTTACTCATCTATGAAACCAATTAAGGCATTAAAAAATAAGATATCAATGCGCCTTATTATTGAGAATAGAAGCTACTAAAAAATTTCATTTAAATACTCAAGGTAAAATATCAATTTTGGCAAGATTCCAAATTTTTCCAAAATGATCTGCTGTCACATTTAGAACAGAATTTTAAACTTTTTATACATGGAGTTTGCTCATCTATGATACCAATTAATGCATTATGAAAGAAGATACCAATGTGTCCTACTATTTAGGATAGAAGACATTAAAAAAATCCAATTTATATACTCAAGGTGAAATATCAATTTTGGCCCAAAATCATCTAATGAATACATGATATCATTTTTTAGATGATTTTAAGCGAAACTGAAATTTAATTACTAGGCTAAATAATTAAATGTTGAACACTGCAAAAAAAAGTAGTTGCCACTATCTTTGGTGTTGAAAGGAACTGAAATTTTTACTGTGCGAGTAGACACATTTTTTATTTCTTTTTTTCGGTTGTAGTTTTTTTTTCATTATTTAATCATTTTTGTGTGGTTTTTTTTATTAAAAACATAATTAATCGATTCATTACGAAAATAATTCGTTATAAGAGATGTTTCAGTACTAATTTTTTTAATTGCTATTTTGTCAATTTTATATAATTTTACGCTTGATAACTACAGATATGTGTATAAAAATGCTCTTGTAACAGTTTTATATTATATTTTAATTTTATAGCAGTTTGATGGAGGTTTAGTGTGTAAATATTTCAACAAAGTCATGATTGGAGTTTTTAATGAATCTGCTTAAAGTTTGCAGGTAAAATTGTTACACAAACGTATGTTTGAATAAAAGACCTTCAAAAATTGTCCTCATCCAGGACTTGTGAAAGCTTTTTTGATGTGATTTTGTTAACGGAGAAACGTAGTAGATAAGCCAACCGCAAATCTAATGAATGATTCGAAATTAAATACTAAATTATCAATTTCAATCTCAATTAAATATATTTTATTTAGATTGCAATATTATTTTTTCCCTTTTATTTAAATCAGAGATAAATCTAAAAATAACTAATTATCTTAAAATTTTGTCATTCTTATCTTTCTAAATTCAAAATTGTAATTTTACACGGGAAATATTAACCACAAGCAACGAATAGAAATAGACCTGTTTTATCCAAACATTTCAATGATATTGTTTTCAAAGACTTACTTTTAAAACAATTTTGACGGAATTTTAGAATGCAAATATTTGAACAAAGTCTTGATGGGAGTTTTTGATGAATCTGCTTAAAGTTTGCAAGTAAAATTGTGACACAAACGTATGTTTGAGTAAAAAAATCCTTCAAAAATTGTCCTCAACCAGGACTTGGGAAAGTTGCTTTGATGTGATTTTGTTAACGGAGAAACGTAGTAGATAAGCCATCCGCAAATCCAATGAATGATTTAAAATTAAATACTAAATTATAAATTTCAATCCAAGTTAAATGTAAATTTAGAGATAAATCTTGACATAACTATCTTAAAATTTAGTCTTTCTTATTGTTTTAAATTCTAAATCTTACTTTTTACATGGGAAACATTAACCATAACAAGCGAAAAGAAATAGACCTATTTTATCTAAGCATTTCAGTAATATTTCCTTCAACGACTTTTTATATCAGTTTGACGAAGGTTTAGTGTGCAAATGTTTAGTGTGTAAATGTGTGAATAAAAGTTTAGACGGAGTTCATGGTGAATTTGCCTAAAGTTTGCAAGTAAAACTGTTACACAACCGTGTGTTTGAATTAAAAGTTCGTCAAAAATTTTACTCAACCAAGACTTGTGAAAGTTGCCTTCATGTGATTATGTAAACGGGAAAACCAAGTAGATAAGCCCTCTGCAAATTCAATAAATTGCTCAATATTGAATACTAAATTATCAAATTCAATATAAATTAAGTATATTTTATTTAGAATGAAATTATATATATATATTTTTAAGTCAGAGAAATCTAGAAGCAATCAGTTATCCTGAAATTTTTTCTTATTGATTTACATGGAAAACATTAACCACAACAAACATATAGAACTAGACCTGTTTTATCTAAACATTTCAATAATATTGCCTTCAACGACTTTTTATAGCAGTTTGACGGAAGTTTAGTGTGTAAATATTTGAACAAAAATCTTGATGGGAGTTTTTGGTGAATCTGCTTAAAGTTTGCAAGTAAAACTGTTACACAAACGTGTGTTTGAATAAAAAGTCCTTCAAAAATTGTCCTCCACCAGGACTTGTGACGGCTGTTTTGATATGATTATGTTGACGGGGAAACCAAGTAGACAAGCCATCCGCTGATCCTATCAACGACATACTAAGGATTACCGAAGGCAATCCTTTTATTTTACCATTTTCGGCACTTATGCTGAATCTTTTCAAGGGTATTAAAACGAAGGCTCTGCGTCTCTCTAAAGAAGAAAACGCTTTTCCCATTTCGTTCTTGATCGTTCTAGATTCAGGAATGTCTCTTTGACAGGACCTCGACAAATATTTATTTGCTTACTTTCCCCTGGTGAACATTTATTTTGCTTTCAGTATTTACTTCTCTTTTTTTATTGTGAAACGACAGCTTTTATTTTCGCGTGAACACCAATATTGCCTCCTCTTTTTTATTTTCTTCTCACAAAATGTCGTGCTTAAAGAAGTTAATTTCATTCAATCAATGAACGTTTTATTCCCAATTCAAAATTTTAATGCTTTTATCTTTAACACGCTTTGTGTTTTAATAAATTGGCTTGCTTTCAAGTATTAGCGAAGATGGATGAAAATATGCTAAAATAAAAAATAAAAAGTCATAATTTATCAAAGCATTATTCTTCACACACTTTTTTAAAATTAAATTACAGGAATTTTTGTAATGTGTACTAGATATCATGTATTAGGCATCATGTGATATGCAGTATGTAATATGTATTATGTAATCTGTACTGGGCATTATGTGATATGTGCTAGGTATTATGCAACATGTACTGATTATGTAACATGTACTATATATTAGGCAATATATGCTAGGTATAATGCAATATGTACTGGGCATTATGTAATATGTATTAGGTATTATGTAATATGTACTAGGCATTATTTAATATGTACTAGGTTACATGCAATATATACTAGGTATAATATAATATGTACTGGTATTTCATAATATGCACTAGGTATTATGTAATATGTACAAGGTAGGATGAACGAAAATATGTAATCTGTACCAAATAAGTATTAGTAGCATAAACTTAGAGATTTTGAAAATGTTCGACGTTTAATTTTTTAATGTATTTTCATGTATTTTTTAATTAACAATGTATTAAAGAAGATAGATGGAAAGGTGTACTATGTTTCAAGTATTATCATAAACAAACGAAGAAAAATATGTGATAATGAAAATATTCCTGTAATTCATCAATGCCTTTTTATTATAATTCACTTCACTGTCATCGTCGACGACCAGGGTTCTAACCTCAATGGTGGCTGGAAGTCCGCCAACTTTGAGTTGATGATTGCCAGCCTCATTGAGATGTGGTGCGTAATTTCGACCATCTTGTTTTTTATTTTTATTTATTTATTTTTCAAAGAATCGTTTTTTCCTTAATATGTATTAGATACATGCACTGTTAGATTTAAAAGCAAGTTAAACCATAATGCGGTTCACATTTGCTACTTAATACGTTAACAATTCGAACCATATTATCATGCAAGTAGATTCTTCTTGAAATTGATTACACGTTATGATTATTCAACCTGAGCCATGATGGCTCAGGAGATAGAGTGTTCGCCTCCCAATGAAGTGAAGCGGGTTTGTATCCAAGAGATGGCTGGTCGATACGAATTCCGCACCTGCCTCGCATCGACCACAGTGCTGACGTAAAATATCTTCAGTATTAGACGGATCATGGGTTAGAGTCCCCTTGCCATCAGACTAGCCGTGGGAGGTTTTCGTGTTTTTCCTCTCCATGTAACGCAAATGCCGGTTTGTTCAATTAAAAAGTTCGCCATGAATTTAAAATTGAAGTTAAAAATTTAAGATTTTGTTAGGCAATTGATTTTAAAACAAAAATCAGCAACCAAGCAATTTCAAGAAAAACCCACATTTAACAAATTTATCGCAACTGGATGACCAAAAAAATTTTTATTGGATTTTTATTGGATATTTAAGAAAAAAATTTTAATCTTATTGGAAGATTAAGTTTGATAATTTTTATTATCAAACTTAATATTTTCTGTGGAAAAAATACATAGCTGGACGTTCAATCTCAGATAGGTTAAATGATTTTATTTTCCTTAAATACAGCTTTAAATAATCTGATTTTTACAAGCGCAAAAAAAACACAATCAATCAAATGAGAAGAACGAATGTTATAAGCTATGTATTATTATTTTTCTAATATGTACTTAAACTAGTTTAGTAGTACTTTATTTACATCGAACTAGAACTGAACTATGGGCTATTGGCCAAGATCTGGAAAACAGCCCCAAGGATAATCCAATGACATGATATCATAATTTTGAGCCAGAGGGGATGCAAAAGGGATGGCTTCCCCACTTAGGTAGCCTGATGACCTGCACGTGAAGTCGAGAACATCACGGTGGATCATTTTTACAAAACCGATAACGCACATCTTCCTTCCCTCAAGCTGGTCAAAATAGTCACCCTCCTGCTCAGTGACTGCAACCAATGATGCTTGACTTCAGTGTTCTACTGGGAAACGTGTCTTAGGATCAGACGACCGTTTGACTTGAATTAGTTCAAAACGGTTATTTTTAGTTATAGAGCTTTTATAGTTAAGAAATAAAAAAATTCCAAAAAAACCCTATATATATATATAAGTTCAAAATGAAGAATAAAACAAAGAAAATAATAGAATATGAAAAAAAAGGGGGGGGGGAAATAAGTAAAAAAATGACAAACAACAGTTTAAAAAAAAAGAAAAAAAAAGGATGAAATTTTATTTAAAAAACCGGAAAAAAAATATAATCTTTTCTTCAGCATTCTGTTTTGCGGATATAATCGTGTGGGCTGAAGAAAAGATTATATCTTTTGGGCTGAAGAAAAGATTATATCTTTTTTTTTCCAGTTTTTTTATTAACAATTAAATTTTTTTTTATTTTTTTTATTTTTTAAATAAAATGTTGTTTGATATTTTTTTTTTACTTATTATTTCCCACCCTCTTTTTTTCATATGTCTTTTATTTTTCTTTGNCTAAAGCTAAGCTACCGACAATGTCAACTCAACCGTCATCTATCTAAAGGACCTCCTGATAGAATCGAATTAACATGTCTTATATACCAGTGAATTTAAGTTGTATATTTGTAGTGGTAGCTACGCTACACGTCTTCTGAGAAAATGTATTATGTCTGAATACATGAGATTTTGTCATTGTAAAAGTACTTATCTAATCTAATCTAATATGTTTTTAACCCTTGCATTAATAAGAAATTGTAGTATAGAAGTACTGTAATTGTACTTTCGTAAAAAAGAAACTTTCAAAAAGTATATAAAGTATCTTATTTCTCTTTATTACAGACAGAATTAATAAGCTTTTACTGGATTAAATTCACTGCGCTTTTAATGACTGAAAAAGAAGTTTCATGGGGCAAGAGCTAAGGACGTAATATATACGTAACGGTATTAGGATATATTCTTCGGGCATACGTCGGATACTTCTGGTATACGTAAACTGTATTACGTAATCTAAGTCAGGTGATCAAATGTTCCTTTTAACAAATTCTGACAAAAAAAGAAAAAAAAGAAACAATACTGGAGAGAAAATATTATTCAAAACACCAGTGTTCATTTGAAATAGCTTTACCCTTTGCTCGGACGATTCGTTCCTAAAGATAGATTTTATGTAAAAAGTTGTCATCTTGAAAGCTCTTATTCGGTTTGTCATGATCACATTGCTGACGCAAATAGCGAATCATGGGCGGAAGTATATCTGCCATTAGGATATATATGAGATATTTTACTGTCCTCTTCATGCAAAACCGAGTTGATTTGATTTTAAATAAAATCCACTGAGAAATTATAAATTAAAAGTGGATTCCAATCTCTCTATTTCTCAGAGATATTAACTTATAAGATTATTTCCAAATATTAGTTTCCAAATGCTAGTTAGTATCGGTAGTTTCGATTATCTAAATTACATTAATTTTAGGTTTTCTAATATAGTCAAAAATTGCTCTAAAATAAGCCCAGATTTAGTTGCTTCTTCATTGTTAGTTAATTTGGAGACTAACCTTCACTGCTCGCCAATTTAGTCGCCACAATAGTAAATAACTAAAAAACAGCTATTTCTGGGCCTATTTAAATTCGATTTTTGGCAATAGAAAACATAGAATTAATATAACTTGAAGAGCTTGAAGTAAATTGAGATAAATAAAGGAATTAGTTTAAAAACGCATGGACAGCCAGTCCATAGTAAAGAAGCATCCCTAGTGTCGTATAACATTTCGCTTTTTGTTTTTCTTTTGCTATTCTCAATCCTTACATCTTCATCAAGTTAATAACTGCTGTGCTAAATCATCGAGAGAACAAAACCTTTTCTCTTTAATAGACAAAAATTTTCTCTTGTTAATATAACCTTATTTACATGCATGGCTCAAAATCAAATCATATTTTACTAATTTAAATGTAAATGACTCTTAAAATGCTGCAGAATGCATAACTTTAAAGTTTTTCAGGAAACGAAATTTTGAAATCTGATCAAGTATTCACTTCATCAAAATATTTAATGGGAGAAAAGTTCTTCTTTCGTAAATAAATTTGACTTATTTCCAAAATATTTGAAAGCTTCTTAACAGAAATAACTGAATATATATTTTCTTTCTGTTTCTACTATTATGATAAAATGTCGCTGCGCTCTTCTGTTTTGTTCTGCTTTCTCTTTTTCAGCTACGAGCTTGCGCTTTGAAAAACGCAAATAGTTCTTTGAAGTAAGCTTTCGAACGCTTCAATCCGAGACTCTTTTTTTGAGTTACATTTTATTCCATCGAATCCCTATCGTTTTTTACTTATTTACTTTTTCTTATAAAGCTTTGAATCAAAAAAAGGCTATTAGATGAATCAAAGCCACATAGTTTCGATGTTCCGGTCTTGTCTGTCAGTGAATAAAAAACAGTAGGATGGGGTAAAAGAGAAAAAAATGCATTTTCCTTAAAACTAAAGAGCTTGCCGACTGACCCTTTGAAACAAAATAAAAATTCAAGGGGAAGGGAGGGAAAAAATAGGAAGAAATGCATCTGCTATAACAGGAAAAGTGACCGGCAGGTAGAACAGTGAATCTTGTCGAACAAAAGGAGAGCCGCATCCCCTAGGGCTCCCTTAAAGTATTCTTTCGAAATCAGATAACCTTCTATAGAACAAACTGAAGCCAGTTCTTTTATGGAGCATATAAAAGGTTCCATAGAATGCAGAAGATCAAATTCATCTATCGTGGCTACAGAATGACGTTTTGTGAATCGCTTGCGATTTCATGAATTATAATGCGAATAAAAATGTAACATAAACCATTTAGCATTGCATCAATGTCAAAATATATTTTCTTGTTTATATACATGAAAAGAAAAGTTTAAGAACACACTCAGGGAGGAAATAATTCCAAAGGAATTTAAATATATTGTTAAACTTTATATTACGAAATCGAAAGGAAATGCTATACTTTTAGTGATAACGAAAATTCTGGATAACGAAAAGCGATTATTTTAAGGGAATATCGATTTATTTTTACAATTCATTCAAAATAATAACTATTTTGTCATTTTAAAGTTGTCTATATCATCATCTTCATTTTCTTCTTTTTTTATTTAATTTATTTATTTAGCCTTAGTGTCTTTCAGCCTATTAACTGGGCAATAAACTTTTGCTCAGCTTGTTTCACAATGAGGACTTACTTCGTTTTTATTATCATCACACCTGAAATTAATTGCATGCCCATGCAGTAGTAGCTCGTGCATTACGAAATATTTCGTTATACACGAAACTGGTATATATTCCTGATTTTTCCCAATCACCACATACTGAAACATCATTGTCTACACTAAATACTTTCACATAAATACCATTTCTTTTAAAAATTCAAGTTCTTAGCAAGTTTTTCCAATTTCATGAGAAGATATACTGATTTATCCACATTCGAATTTATCTATACACATAGATACACATGCACTCGCAAATATATTTCTTCAGGAATGAATAATTCAGTCAAATTTTCATTCATATGTTCCATCGCTTTCTTATTAAGGGTTACAGGAAATGGCTCATAAAATTGTTAAAAAATAAATAAAAATCAGAGAAGTGCTTTAAGATCAGCGGAAACAAAAGAAAATGGTGAAATTGAGTGTTATGAAAGACTCGATTGCTTGACTTAACGAGATTTTTTCTCATTAGAAACAGAGTATGGTCGATGAAGATGGAGATTTTTTCATAATATCGTCAAATTCGTGGTATCGAAGTTCGTAATATTGAGGTTCGACTGCATATTCTGTTTTTCTTTATATTTAGAAAGGGAAAAATATGCAGTTTCCAGCGTAATTACAATTTTGTAATAATAGAGCTTAATGAAAAAATTTGTTATATGCTGTAAAAAATTCCGGATCAAATTCCGTTAAAAAGTATTGGTACTCTGAGTGTAGTCCTCGAAGAAACCATTTTTACCGTAACTTTAAAAGTAACTTTTAAAGTATACAGTGATAACTACGGTACATCCCATTTCCCCTCCTAAAATTTTACGGAAAAAAGGGATTTTACAGTACATAGTACCGGCACTCTCGGTACCAGTACTTTTTATCGCAATTCAGTCCGGAATTTTTTATAGCGTAAGGAACACTTCAAAAGGTTAGAACAATAATGTTAACTACAGCCAATTTTAAATTCCACTGTTATTTTATGTTATGTGCTCAAACTCTTCTCTAGAACCTTGGTAGCTTAGGGGATAGAGCGTTTGCCTTACAATGAGGTGAACCAGGTTCGAATCCCAGCGATGGCTGGTCAATATGAATTCCGCACCTGCCTCGCATAGACCACAATGCTGTCGTAAAATATCCTCAGTGGTTGACAGATCATGAGTTAGAGTCCGCTTGCCGTCAGACTAACCGTGCGAGGTTTTCTTTCGTGGTTTACTGCTCCATATAACTCAAATGCGGGTTAGTTTCATCAAAAAGTCCTCCACGAAGGCAAATTTCTCCCAATACTTGATCCTGGAATTCCCTTGTTTTCTGGATTCTGCTCAAAATTACAAGGCTGCGGAGTTAAACGTTAGTAGTCGTAGATCAAACAAATCTGGTCGACTGTTCAACGAAGGTTATAAAATAAAATAAAACTCTTCTCTACTTATGATAAGTACTTTTCTATTTTAACATACAGCCACTATAATAACTTTTTTCGTTGAATTTTAGAACAACGGATTATCATAAACAGTAAATTTACGTAGAAAACTATTGGCGTTGCGGTCATTGCTCACTGAGAAAAAAGTATGGTCAAAGATAAAAAATATTATAATATTTATAATGTTTCTTGCGCTATGAGAACATCAAAAAGCCGAAGTTCTTCGGTTATGATTTTGATAAAATTTACAATAAAATATGTTTTGTAATGGGCGATAAAATTTGGTAAATATTATAAAATTTGGTAATCTTATCATGATAACTTAAAGCATGGCATAAAAACCATTTATTCGGTCAAATTTACTTTAATTTATTTTTAACTTTTTATTTTTAATGCTTAATTTTTTAGTATTTTATTTTTTAATATAAATCTCTAAGAAGTTGTTATATATATTTTCCGCCGAAAACAGTTTTTTATTAAAACATATGGGAATCTACAAGAAATCTTTTATCATAAGTTTGATGTAAAATTACATCGAATTAAAAACGGAAAGTTTCTGTAAAAATACAAGAAACTGTTCACAAGAGATTCATTAATTTTTCAAAATTTAAAAAAGTCAAACATTGTTTTAAAGTTGAATCCAAACCACTAAAACGTGATCGGAAAAAATGTAATCGACAAGACACCCATCTTTTAGCTTCGAGAATCAAACCTCAGCCGAATCCATGATAGACCAAGACTCAATCCACCACACTGACTGGGTGACTAAATACTTATGAAATAAATCATTGTACTTTGAAATATTAAAAATAGTTCCTTAGTACGTATAGAGAAATGTAGTATACATAGAGAAATGTATAGAGAAAAACCTTTATTTTTCGAATCTGTATTAGCGGGAAACACGATTATATGTGTTTGGCCTAAAATTACATAATTAAGCAGCGATTCTTGTTTTTTTCGCTACAGTTTGGCAGTAATTTTTTGCTACATACTATAATAAAAATTATTATTCGAAAATTGTAAATGAGACGCAAAGTCAATAATTATTTTATTTCATACATTTTCAAATTAACCTATGCAATTTCGTATATATTTCTATTTCATAATAAGAAATATTTCTGGCGTGAAGTATCTCCCGGAAATAGGAAATAAGGCATTAACTCGGGTTTAGTTTCGTTCAAATAATATGTCTGATTTCAAAACTGAGCGTTCGCCTTCCAATGAGGTGAGCCGGGATTCGATCCCGGCGATGGCTGGTCGATACGAATTCCGCATCCGGCTTTCACCAACCACACTGCTGACGTGAAATATCCTCAGTGGTAGACGGATCATGGGTTAGAGTCCCCTTGCCGTCAGGCTAACCGTGGAAGGTTCTCGAGGTCTTCCTCTCCATGTAACGCAAATGCGGGTTAGTTCCATCAAAAAGTCCTCCTTGAAGGCAAAATTCTCCCAATACTTGATCCAGAAGTTTCCTTGTCTTCTGAATTGGGTTCAAAATTACAAGGCAACGGAGTTGAACATTAGTAGTCGTAAACCCAAAAATTGGGTCAGCTGTTCAACGACGGTTATAATTATAATATAATACACTGTGAAAAATTGCGGATCAGATAATGGTAAAAAGTACTGGCACCCTGAGAGTTTACAGGTTTTACCGCAAAATCCATTTTTAGCGTATGATTTTATGGAACAAAAATCTGATATACCGAAATTTTTACAGTAATATTTACCATAAAATCATTGAATTACTGCATTTAAGTAACCATTAATGTAAAAACTTTTACGGTGAAAATGGGTCTTTACAGTAAAAAGTATTTGACGGATGATGAGCCCAAAGTGACGGTACTTTATACCGTAATTTTATCTGGAATTTTTTACAGTTTACCAGGGAAAATATTCCAGCTATCATTAAATTAAATGTAAAGCCTTGAGATATTAGCTGTCAATTCTAAACTGTTAGAAATTTTAGAATGTGTTAAACCACAATACAGTTCAAAGTTAAACCATAATATTTGGTTAAACCATATTATCATGCTTATTAAGTTTGATTATCCAATGATATGGAACAAATTGAACAGAAATACTGTTCAGTGTGACATTTGAATAAGGTTGCAACGTATCCAGATTCAAAATACTTATAATCCATGAAAATTTCTTAAGGGAAAACAATACGCACTTCATTAGTTTAAATTTAAATCCCTGAGATATTGAAATGTCCATTCTAAACTGTTAGAAATTTTTGAATGTGTTGAACCACAATACTGTTCAAATTTAAACCATAATGTTTAGTAAAAAGATATTATCATACTTCTTGAGTTTAATTATAGGATGAAATAATGCAATTTGATTATAAAAAATGCTCAGTTTTACATCTGAATAAGGTTGCACCATATCCTGATTCAAAATACTAATATTATGGTTCAAAGCTGAACTGATTTTTCCAAATGTGCATTTCTAGCAACTATAACAAAATTTATTATTTGGAAACTTTAGAAAAAACTATTCCTTGATAATTATTTAATTTCTAACATCTTTAAAAATGTATCTATCCAATTTTGTAAATTTAAACTTAAACACAGTTCAATTAGATACCCTGGCAAAGTTACACTGTGCTACGATTCAAGATACTGATACTATGATCCAACGTTGTACCTATTTTTCTGCATGTGTACTAGCATAAAATATGATTAACATTGTTGTTAGGTAACTGTATATGAAACCTGTCCTTGAAAATTATTTTATTTATGAAAATTTCAAGTAAACTTCTTTAACTTCATATAACTTGAACTGAAACTTTATTCGATTTTACACATTGTTAAAATTGAAACGTGTTATGGCTCAAGGTACCGATATTATGGTTTAACGCTGAATCAATTTTTGTAAATGTGCAACTGTAGCAACTATACTAAAATTTATTATTTGGAAACTAACGTTGTACCTATTTTTCTACATGCGTACTAGCATAAAATATAATTGACGTTACAGTTGGGTAACTGTAAATGAAACCTGTCCTTGAAAATTATTTTATTTATAAAAATTTCAACCAAACTTATTTGATTTTATATAACTTGAACTGAAACGTTATTCGATTTCACACATTGTTAAGATTGCAACGTGTTATGGCTCAAGGTACTGATATTATGGTTTAACGCTGAATCAATTTTTCTAAATGTGCAGCTGTAATAACCATAATAAAAAATTTTATTTGGAAACCAATGCTGTGCCTATTTTTCTGCATGCTTAATAGCATAAAATATAATTAACATTATTGTTGGGTAACTGTATATGAAGCCTGTCCTTGAAAATTATTTTACTTTAAAAATTTCAAACAAAGTTATCTAATTTTATATAACTTGAACTGAAACGTTATTCAATTTTACACATTGTTAAGATTGCAACCTGTTATGATTCAAGGTACCGATATTATGGTATAACGCTGAACCAATTTTTCTAATTGTGCAGCTGTAGTAACTATAATAACATTTATTATTTGAAAACTTTTAACAAAACTAATCTTTGATAATTATTTCATTTATAAACTTTTTAAAAATGTAAATGATTTTGTATAACTAAAACTTAAAAGTAGTTCAATTTGATCCCTTATTAAAGTTGCACCGCATTATGATTTAAGGTACTGGCGCAATGGTTCAATGCTGAACATATTTTTTTACATGCGTACTAACATAAAATATAATTAACATTACTGTTAGGTAACTAGAGATGAAAATTGTGCTCGACAATTATTTTATTTATGATATTTTCATGCAAACTTATCTAGTTTTACATAACTTAGAACTTAAACTTGATTCAATTTAGCATCTTGTTGAGGTAACAATGTGTTATGATTTAAAATACCGATATTATGGTTCAACGCTGAACCAATTTTTCTAAATATGCACTTGCAAATGGAGAATTTTTTTTGGGGGACAAATTATCGTACTGTATGGTAATGATTTTTCTTGTAATAAGCCTGTTTAATGAAGCCGAAATATACGGTTTTTAAACCATTCCTTTCGCAATTTTGCATTTATATGGTAATGATTTACCGGAAATACTGGTTTTTAAAAGTATAGTTCTTATTCCTATATAGCTAGTAAAAAATGCGAAACAGAAAATTTAACCGAACAAAATTTTACCGCATTTACCAAATTTTATCACATATTATAAAACCATATTCTATTGTTAATTTTACCAAAATCATTACCAAACCACATTTGTAAAAATTACAGTGCTTTTTGGTGCACTCATACAGCAAGAAACACTATAAATTTCACCATATTCTTGTAGTTTTGGCCATACTTTTTTTTCATTGCATCAACTATTATACGAATTAATTTTTGGAAACTGTCGATGAAAGCTATCCTCGATAATTACTTTATTGATATCACTTTCTTATAAATCTAATTTTGTATGAATTTTTATTTCATTATGCGAAATATTTTTAATGTGTCAATACTTTTTTAAAATATTAAAATTAATGATTTTCATAACGTTACGGTGGGTTTAAATTCGATTAAAAGTCATTATATTTTATAAAAATTTTAACATACAAAAAAGATCCATAAACTCAATTAGTTATATTTATGAATGAAAAATAATTCTAACATAAAGTGCTTTTAAAAATTTCTTCGCAAACGCTTTGAGTCAATGCTCCAAGAAAATTGAATATTTCTTTTTACGTCAGTTTATACAAAAATAAGAATTTTGTTTCGAGTATCTGATAAGATTTCACGTCTCCATAACATTTCATGTTTATTTTTCCTAGCATTTTTCGAACTAATACCGAAATTAATTTTCCTTTACTCTAAATAATTGGTTGTATCTTCCCATATTGTAGCAGTATGTGAGAATTTTTATGCATAGATGCAGTCGTTTTTTATTTAATATAATTAAAGTATACAAAATATTTTCTTTAGTGCATTCAATAGTTTAGATTGCTTTGTTTCTCTGAAGAAGGCCTAAAAATATATTTTATATTAATTTTTACTTATATGTTCATGCTTTAGATATACATCATTTTTTTATAATCAAGTTCAGGTTATTAACCGAGTACTTTTTGTTAAAATTTTTTTTAAAAATTGACATTTTTTCACATTTTTCAAGATAAAGTTATTCTCAATACTTACAAATAAGCTATATAGTGTTTCCTTATAAATAAAGTTTCATAAGAAAATATTTTCTGTGCATGGTAGAATAATATCACCCCAAATAACTTCTCTTCCAATGATCGGATTTTCACTTACTGAAAACTGATCTTTTTGGATCAAAAGGTGAACTCCAAAAATGCTAATCATTTAATTCTAACTATCAATCATATTTCGGAGAAAGACAAAAGAAAAAAACGCTCTTTCTCTGCACATCGCTTTTTAGATGTATATGGGATCTTGGCCGTCGAAATAAAGGAGGAGGGGTAGTCACAATTGGAAACTGCACTAGAACTTTCATTCTTAAAATTACGGAAAAATAACCGGCTGCAATTTATACATTCAACAAACCGTAAAATTAAGGTTTAAGAACATTTTTACAGGGTTATGAAACCATTTACAACTAGCATAGTTTAAAAAATGTAAAAATTAAATTTAACTTGAGATTGAAGTTCGACTTTTCGTAAGGTAATGGACATTACAGTTAGGTTTAGTTGTGTGTTGTCAAAGGAATGGAACGTGACTTAATTAGTTTATCTATGCTATTTATGTTGAGAGAGGGGAAATACTAGGGTTTTTTTCTCTTTTTTATGTGCTAAGAATTTCCGTGGTGCTTCCATCTAAGTGGAAATAACAGTTGTATATTCAACTGGTCCAGGGTTGCTTAATTGATAAGTGCGGTGCACTAGAAACTCTTCAAGAGTCAAAGGAATGGAAGAAATACTGTGGTGTCATCGCTGGGATTCGAACCCCCGTTCAGCAGGTTATGAGATTGACAGATTTGCCCTCTCGGTTATAATATGCTTCTGCAAAGTACTAAGTTGCTTCGCAAGGTTGACCCAGTTGGCACGGATAAATCTCTGGCTGTTTAACCGCATTAGGTAAAAACTCTTAATAAATGAATTTTATTACAGTTAACAGTTTGAATATCATCTTTTTTATTATTATTTGACAGTTTTGATTGAATATGGTAAAATAACAATTAAATAAATTGTTATTTAACCATTTTTTTAAAGATATTTTTGCCAGTGCAGGGCAGCCACATCCCAGAAAAATTTTATAATTGTTATAATATGTATCTGCATCTCACCGAGAGATACATATAATATGTATCTCACGGTTATAATATATATCTGCAAAGTACTAAGTTGCTTCGTAAGGTAGATCTAGTTGGCAGGGATAAATCTCTGGCTGTTTAACCGCATTAGGTAAAAACTCTTAATAAATGAATTTTATTACAGTTAACGGTTTGAATATCATCTTTTTTATTATTATTTGACAGTTTTGGTTGAATATGCTATAATAACAATTAAATAAATTGTAATTTAACCATGTTTTTAAAGATATTTTTACCAGTGCAGGGTAGCCACATTCCAGAAAAATGTTATAATTGTCAGAAAAAGATCAAGGAGACAGAATTTTTAGCTAATTACGATCGATCAAAAATATTCGTAAATTACACTAAGCATCTGTGCTATAACATCGACCAACTGAATTTTTTAAATTGACGTGAAATTAAAGCCTATAAAATTTACGATATTTTCACACAATATTTGTATCAATTTCGAAAATTTTTCCATGCTTTGACTATCCTGCAAGAGTCAGGGGAGTGATAGAAAGTTTGGACCCTTTTATGTTTCATTTTTTTCAAAATCGTTTTTTTTTTTTTCAATTAAATTTTTTTTTTCAATTTCATTTTTTTTTTGTCTATAATGCTAAATTTTTTAATGAATCGAAATGCTTTTAGACACTATTATAAAATTTGTTTTTCAAAGCTTAATTCCATGCCAATAATAAAATTTTTTTAATATGGTTTTATTTTAAATAATGGTTGGAAAAATTTTGAACTGTAAGATATGCAAATTTTTACGTTATTTTAAACTATATGATTTTAAATAACACCCTCGTACTTTTCCATATACTTGANTGGGATCTTGGCCGTCGAAATAAAGGAGGAGGGGTAGTCACAATTGGAAACTGCACAAGAACTTTCATTCTAAAATGACGGAAAAATAACCGGCTGCAATTTATACATCCAACAAACTGTAAAATTAAAGTTTAAGAGCATTTTTACAGGGTTATGAAACCATTTACAACTAGCATAGTTTAAAGACCATAAAAATTAAATTTAACTTGAGTTAGGCTTCTCGTTGAAGTTAGGCTTCTCGTAAGGTAATGGACATTACAGTTAGGTTTAGTTGTGTGTTGTCAAAGGAATGGAACGTCGCTTAATTAGTTTATCCGCTGGTGCTATTTATGTTGAGAGAGGGGAAATACTAGGTTTTTCTTTCTTTTTTATGTACTAAGAAGTTTTGTGGTCCTGCCATCTAAGCGGAAATAACAGTTGTATATTCCACTGGTCCAGGATTGCTCAATTGATAAGTGCTGTACACTGGAAACTCTTCAAGAGTTAAAGGAATGGAAGAAATATTGTAATGTCATAGCCGAGATTTGAACCCCCGTTCAGCCGGTCAAGAGATTGACAGATTTGCTTGCCCTCTAGGCAATAATATATATCTGCAAAATACTAAGTTGCATCGTAAGGTGGACCTAGTTGGCGCGGATAAATCTTTAGCTGTTTAACCGCATTAGGTAAGAACTCTTAATAAATGAATTTTATTACAGTTAACAGTTTGAATATCATCTTTTTTTATTATTATTTGACAGTTTTGGTTGAATATGGTAAAATAACAATTGAATAAATTGTTATTTAACCATTTTTTCAAAGATATTTTTACCAGAGCGCAGGGTAGCCACCTTGGCGAACAAAAAGCCAAGTATCCCTTGGCCAAAGTAGCCACATTCCAGAAAAATTTTATAATTGTTATAAAAAGATCAAGGAGGCAGAATTTTTAGCTAATTACGATCGATCAAAAACGTTTGTAAATTACATTAAGCTTCTGTGTTATAACATCGACCAACTGAATTTTTTAAATTGACGTGAAATTAAAGCCTATAAAATTTACGATATTTTCACATAATATTTGTACCAATTTTGAAATTTTTTCCATGCTTTGGTCACCCTGCAATAGTCAGGGAAGTGAGAGAAAGTTAGGACCCCTTTATGTTTCATTTTTTTCAAAATCGTTTTTTTTTTTTTTTTCAATTCATTTTCTTTTTTTCAATTTTATTTTTTTTTTGTCTATAATGCTAAATTTTTTAATGAATCGAAATGTTTTTAGACACTATTATAAAATTTGTTTTTCAAAGCTTAATTCCATGCCAATAATGACATTTTTTTTAATATGGTTTTATTTTAAATAATGGTTGGAAAAATTTTGAACTGTAAGATATGCAAATTTTTACGTTATTTTAAACTATATGATTTTAAATAACACCCTCGTACTTTTCCATATACTTGATAAACAAAACTTTAAATCTGTTAAATGTCAAGAAGTGTATGTTTGTACAGAGAAAGTACATTTTTGTGTCTGGTTTCGTAACTTAATTAAAAGTAAGTACTTATTAATTACTACAGTGGAACCTCACGAGAGAGACCACTTTCCGTTCCACACTAAAATGGTCGTTGATGGAGGTTGGTCGTTCTTCGAAGTTACCACCATTGACTTCAAAATTGTAATCGGAAGTACATGATTTTTCGGATACGAGTTTAATCATTTTTTCTTGGTGCGGAAATGCCACTTCCATACCTGCCAACTTTTAATCCCTTTCATTATGATTTTTCCTAGTGGTATACAAAAGGAATTAAAATTTCCATTTCAAGCCAAAAAATACGTTGTATTTGAAAAAGCTTAAGCTGACAACCATGATTGCAACACATATTAATACACATGCTTAATTTTTTTAAGAATAGTGGTGAACAAAATCATTTAAAAATTAAGTATATAAAATAAATAATAGTATATCTTTCCTACCACTTTAAATATAAAAATAAAACTTTACACCAAATGCGTAAAAGTTGGCAGGTATGCACTTCTGTTGGCGTCGCGAAAGGATGAATCGATGATTAAAATTTAGCGTCTATGAAAATGATCCAAACTATTATAATTATGAGTAAAAACAAATTTACCAATTATGAATGATAAAGCTATTTCAAATAAATAAACAACTTTTTTTTTTGTTTAAGTTCACATTTAATTTTATATCATAAAAATTAGGTAGCTTTAAAAGACGAGAAGAGGTTTGTGTGTTTAAGATGCTTGTTTTTTCTAAAATAACTTTTTTTCTAATTTAACTTTCAACTTTAAAAGTAAATCATTGATGTCATCGTCTTTTCTGCACTCTGACGTCAACATGAGGCTGTATTGTCAAAAAGAGCTCTCTGAATAAGAACCTCACATAAATATTTTGAATACATTTTAATCTACTTATTTGTTTTGTTAAAATGTTTGTTTCGATATTTTTTCGTGTTTTCTTACTTATTTGACATTTTCTGCATTTGGTGCGGGATATTTGGCAGGTTGCTAGTAGAGGTTTTAATGGTCCCTCCTGAAGGTTTTCTTCAACATAAAGTTTACGGAAAAAATTCCGTGCCTTCTAAAAGGGATCGCTTCATAGAAGTGGTTTTTCCTGGAGGTTTCACTGTATATTTAAAATCCACTCATTATAACATTAACTTAGTTTGAGAAAAATTACTCATTGAAATATATAGTTATTCAAGGTGGTGTCCTTTTTTTTCCTTTTTTTTGGTCCACTGAGTACATCGTCATCAAAATTGTTTCAAAGTTGTAAACAGGAATCGTATTATTAATAACTTGAATAATATCTTGAATATTGAAAATTATACGATAACTTGTTACGGTGTCTTATTATTATAATATACTAATATAATATCTGGTACAGTAAATATTCTATATTTATATGATATATCATCTATTTTATCCAATCATCGAATTTATATTATATATCGTCTAATTTAACCAATTGATACACGAACGTAAACAAGTGCAAACCGGTTTCAGTCAAGTAAAAACAATAAGCTGTGTAGTATCACCTAATAATTAAGATTTTACATAGAATCTTACAACGCGTCTAACAATTTGGCCAGAGACTGTATTTAAGTTAAGCCTCTCGCGCCATATAGTCCCAGTATGCGAAAATCCGGTCATTAGATTAAGAGTTATGAGGTTGTTATTCTTTTTAGCCTTGTACATACACTATACATCATTTAAATCCATTTTATTTAAAGTAAACTTTGTATCATGCAGACTGTATACCTTTCATGAAGATCTATTCTCAAGACAAACCGCAGCGGGGAAGAAAAAAAAAACTTTAAGCATTTTAAAATATAAAACTAAACGAACTGATCTCCGCACTTAAAATATGTTTTACAGTTCACCTTTAGAAAGAGTGCCACAGCATTCACCAAAAGTGAGCTCTTCTCCATTTTCAACCCCACCCCTTTTCAAGATCACATAAAGGCCAGGGTCTTAGTGATGTTGACTTCTTTTAACGAGACTGAATCTGCCCGAAAAATCATGTTGTACATAAAAGAGATGGGTCCAATAGGGAGAAGGGAAGGTCCTGCGGGAGGGTGAAAAATGAGAGAGATAATGAAAGCAGGAAAAATCATCATCTCCTACCTCTTGAAAACCACCCTGTCAAACATCTATTAGTATAACGTGTTCATTTCGTGTCCCCTTCCCGTCGGGGAGATCTCCCGGGAGCGGGGGTTTTTCAGCAATGTATTGTGGATGTGGTGTGGTATACGCATCATTTGTCTCATCTGAGTTTGCTGTTTAGAGCCAGAGACAAACTAAATCAGAGTGACGACCACCATCCCAATAACTGAGTTTCACCATCACCTGAGGACAGGGATAATAACAAAAAATGCCGCGATCTGGTGGCAAATCAGGATGACAGTAGCCAATTGGTTTTTGTTATTTTGCTTAGAGGTTGAAACAGAAGCATAATGTGAAGTACTAAAATGAACTCTAATTAGAGCATTAAATCGCATTTTAAATTTCATTTGATGAAGAATAAAGAAACATTTCGTCATCATTTGATGACAGGGATTATAGTAAAAAAAAAATTCAAGACCTGGTGGAAAATTAGAATGACTAGTGCCAATTGATTTTCGATGTTTTGTTCAGAAGTGGGAACAGAAACATAATTCGAAATGCTGAAATGAACTCTAATTAGAGCAATAAATAGCATTTTAAGTTTAATTTGATGAAGAATGAAGAAGCATTTCGACATCATTTGATGACAGGGATTATAGCAAAAAAAAAAAAATTTCAAGACCTGGTGGCAAATTAGAATGACAAGTGCCAATTGATTTTCGATATTTTGTTTAGAAGTAGGAGCAGAAACATAACGTGAAATACTAAAATGAACGCTAATTAGAACAATAAATCACATTTTAAATTTCATTCGATGAAGAATAAAGAAACATTTCGTCATCATTTGATGACAGGGATTATAGTAAAAAGAAAATTCATGACCTGGTGGAAAATTAGAATGACTAGTGCCAATTGATTTTCGATGTTTTGTTTAGAAGTGGAACCAGAAACATAATTCGAAATGCTAAAATGAACTCTAATTAGAGCAATAAATCGCATTTTAAATTTCATTTGATGAAGAATAAAGAAATATTTCGTCATCATTTGACGACAGGGATTATAGCAAAAAAAAGTCTGGACCAGGTGGCAAGTTAGAATGACAGAGAGCCAATTGATTTTTAATATTTTTTAGAAGTGGAGACAGAAACATAATATAAAAGGCTATAATAAATTGTAATTACTGCAAATGAAGCAAATTTTGAGATTCATTTAGTTGAAAAACTTATTACCCGAAAAGGAAAACTTATCACTTTTCACTCTCTGTAAAGAAATTTTTCACCATCATCTTAAGGCTGGAATAATAATAAAAAATGGTGAAACTCGAGATCAACAGAAGGCAATTGTTTTTAGATATTTTGCTTAGAAAAGGAGCCATAAGCACAATGTGAAAGACTGAAGGAAATTATAGTTAAGGCAATAAACTACATTTTAAAATTCATTTGGTTAAGATAGCACCTAGTAAAAAAAAACTTTTCACTACAACCTGAAGACAGAGATAAATAACAAAAGCTCTGAGACCTGGGTTCAAATTAGAAGGGCAAAAGACTGCAGTTTTCAGATATTTTGTTCACAAGAAACGGAAAAATAAAACGAAAGACTAAAATAAATAATAATTAAAACAATGAACTGCATTTAAAGTCTCTTTAATAAACTTCATACTTAGTAAAGAAACTTTTTATCATTACTTGCGGACAAGGATTGTAACAAAAATACTGATATCTGATAAGAAATTAGATAAACAAAATCCAGTTGAGTTTAAATATTTTGGGGAACAGAAAATAATGATAAGTGGGAACAGAAAAATTATGTGAAAAAGTACAATTAATTATAACTAAGACAATAATTTGTATTTCAAATTCATTTGGCAGAGAAAACTAGTAAATAAAATTTTTACCATCACCTAATAAATAATGACCGAAAATATCAAAATTTGGTTGCAAATTAGAATAATAGAAGTCAATTGCTTTTAGATATTTTATTTAGAATTTGAAACAGGAATATAATGTTAAAAACTATAGTATAAATTATAATTAAGGCAATAAACTCATTAAATTTCGATGATTTTTTTCTGCTTAGGTATTAATAAGCGAAATTGCCCAAATGCTAATTTTTTTAAAGTTCCTTTTTATCAATATGTATATATATATATATATTAAGGGTTTTCATTAAGAAATACTCTGTATATTAATAAGGAAATTATGCACTTTAAAATGAAATATTTAAAATACTTTTCATACATGAAGTTTAAAATTAATTACGAAATTCTATTCATTTAATCAGAATGTTTACATCTTTCAAGCGAAATTGGCGACGACTAAGGTGCATTTAAATGCCATCGTTTACTAACTGCCCATAAATACACGAATTAGACAATGCGATGATAAAATGCACGGTAAGTCAATCTTCTTCATGGAAATTTAAATTATTGTCGTATTAAATATGTTGTTCGAAAGCGAAATGATTTCTGAGAGTTACGTTAATTAGCATGTAATTGTAGACTTATGGCCTCTGTTGTTCTAACTTCCAGCAATTTGCGCTAAATATCGATTCATGTTTAACAATTCAAGCCTTAAAGCTTGTGTTAGCAAATTATATGTCTAATACTTTATTCATTACTTAAACATAGAATCCTATCTTGCTGAAATATTTTGACTAATTAAGGACTGAATTGTATTTTAAGCATAAATGCAATTGTTTCGTGATGCACTCGACTTACATTATGATTACGATTATTGTTATAGGAATTGTATAATGCCATATTTTAATTTTTATTTATTGTTATTATTAAGGAAAATAACTTTAAAACCAACTATTTAAATTTATTTCCACGCAAGTTTTCAAGTCAATTTAGATTATAGGACAATTAACTCACTTTAATGTTCTTTTTGGCATGCTCTGTAGCTAAAAGTTAAAAAGTTTTCGATAAAAGTATTACCTGTTCTGCGCACAAACTTACATTCGCAGAACATATATTGCAGCTTTTATTTTATCTTCATGTCCAATTAAATAGCATTTCTTTAAAATTTCAAGAAAAATAATGTTCAATATTTACTAATCGTAAAATTGAATAAAACTTCTTCCAAAACATCGCGCGCTAGATTTGACTTTTGCGCCATGCTTACCATAAATTGTTGGCAAGGAAAAATTAAACAGCGGGGCAAGGCTTAGAGTTATTAAAAATGGAATACCACAGCAATAAACAAAGCGTTTTCATCGTTGAGCAAGATTTTGAGCAATGATGAGTCATTCCCTGGTAATGTTATTTCTGTTTAGATAATCAAATTATAGTTTGTCTACGGTAAGAACTCCCCCCGCCACTAAGTCTGAGGCCGTCTGCTGCTATGGAAAAAAGAATAGCGCATTTCAAGAAGGGTAGCTTCTATTCACTCTAGGGTTAACACAAAGAACCGAAGAAAAAGATTCCCTTTCTCTTGCTGATCCGAGCCGAAACCTGTCCTAAACAATGACCCCCACACCCCTACTTGAAGCAGTTATAACTCGTTACCATAGTCACCACAGCTGGTTCAGACGAATGGCTAGGGGAGTTCTCACTTTAGACAAACTATAGGCCACACAGATCACTCAATTAAACGCTATAGGCCCCTTTTCCTTCTTTCTTTCTTTTTAAAATTCTGTAGTATGTGCCAACAAAGCCATGTCTTGAAGGACAGAATTGAATACGTCATTAACGAAATTCAATCATATTTGTGCAAAATAGTCATTTAAAATTTTGACAAAAAGCTCTATGTGTACTAGCAAAACCATGGAGGCTATTTACACAAGACTTAAATTTTCGCCATTTTTGACGATATAAAGTATTGACAATGAGAAAACAAGGCAGCTGGGACGGATTCAGGGTTAGTTTTACAACAAAAACTACCCATTTACAACAAAAAACTACCAAAAACTACTATTTCCACTGTTGAGCAATATTTTGAGTATTGTTGAGTCATTTCATTTGTATCTGTTTTGTTGATCAGAACTGTCCGCCCAGATCACGAGATTTAACGCCGCATGACCGTTTCTTTCTTTGAAGAGTCTCTTTCTTTCAGAATATATGGCAAAAATAAAAAATAAAAATAAATAAAAATAAAAAAAAAATTAAAAAAAAAAAAACAGATCCCACCTACTCTTTGAAGGAAGAAACTGAGCACTTTACCAACAAAATAAAGTCCGTATATACAAGCAAAATTTTGGAGATCACTTACCTGTTATACTAGTCAATACAGGGTATGTTTCTTGAATCATGGCGTAGGTTTCTCCCCCTGATAATTTATTCCTTATTTATACGAAAGAATAGGATTAATAAACAACTCTACAGAATTTTGTAATAGAACTTTTTAAAAAAAAATAATCTGTAGACTTAGAATATAGTTTGTCTACGGTAAGAACTCCCCCGCCACAAAGTCTGAGGCCACCTGCTGCCATGGAAACAAGAACAACGCATTTCAGAGAGGATAGCTTCTCTTCACTCTATGGCTAACACAGTAGACCGAATAAAAAGATAACCAAAACCTGTCCTAAACAGTGACCTAACACCCCTACTTGAAACAGTTATACCTTGTTACCATAGTCACCGCCACTGGTCCAGACGAATGACTAGGGGAGTTCTTACTTTAGACAAACTATGCACAGTCTGAGAAGTAACAGTTTAGTCTTTTAAATTATTTATAAAATATCCCCCCCCCCCATCAATTTCTGCACTTTAAATATTCTATGCTCTAAAAAGATTTTTAAAAAATTATGTTTCAAAACTACCAAAATAAATTACGAAATTCAAGGTTGCAATAAAAACCAGGTGTAACATTAGTGTAGCAAAGGAACTTAATGTTATACTATTATGCAATTAATATTTTGATTGTGGTGAAAACTCCTGTAACGAAAGTGGGAATTTATCTTTTGGCATGATCTAAAAATTTTTTTTAGTTAAGAACTGTTTATATAAATATAGCATTTACTACTGAAATAGAAATTCGCAGGAATTATTTTTCTATTAATTACAAGTCAGATGATCTACTTACTCTGTTACAAATTTGGAGCAAGTTTAACCGCAACTGCGTTATAACTTGAAGAAACATAGGAACTAAGTTATTATATGGAGTTAAGTTAAGAATATGGAGCTAAGTTGTCGTAATTGGAAACTTGATTACATAATACTTTGATTCAATCTGAATTCACCTTTTTAAAGTTGCAATAAATTTGCTCCGTATAATGGGTAAAGGTTAAAATATTATATTTCAATCTTTAAAAAAAATATTTCGAAAGAATATGGTTATCTAAAACAAAGCAATTATTAATACTTTCGCTCAAGTTAGTATCTTTCTGACAGAAAATATTAGCTATAAGCAGTTGTCTTAATTCTATAATACTGGAGTTTTCTCAGTAATAGTTTATCTTTAAAACAAAATATGTTAAACAAATAAAAACGACGAATAATTTGTAATGTAGAATTTCCCCTTTTAAGTTTCAATTTGTTCATTTGAAAATATTGCTTAAAACAAAATAAATACCAATAACACTGACTTAAAGTCCATAATGTGTGATTTATTGTTTAGATGAAATTCTATGTTCATCCGTAACATTTGGAAAAAAAATTTTAATTAAATAGCTACGCATCGAAATTCTCTTTTTTTTAACTTTCCATATCCTAACAGTTATTTTTATTTCATAAATTTCTGTTAAGAAAATAAAACAAAGCATGTTATAATTTTATAATGGATATTTAAGTGCTTATTTATCTATTTATTTATTTATTTATTTATTTATTTATTTATTTATTTATTTATTTATTTAATTATTTATTTATTTATTTATTCATTTATTTATTTTTCATTTATTTATTTTTCATTTACTAAATTGTGATTTGGAAAACTTGCTTTCTTAACATGAAAGTTGTATAAAGTTTAAACCAATAAAAGCGTTACTAAACCCTTATTTTTTTTATTATTTGAATTTATGAGATGCAAGAGCGTAATTTTTTAAAACTGGACAAAATGCATAATGTTTTGATAGTATAGAATAACGAAGTACGAAGTATGCGTTAATTGACAGCATTAACTTATATTTCAAGGACTCAATTATTAACCTTTACTTAATTTTATCCAATTTATTAAAATATTACTGTTCATTGCGATATATATTCCAATCTAATTATATCTTCCCATGAGAGTTTAGAGTATTTCATGATGTTCATGCTCGTCCTTAATACATAATTTTAAAATCTTTGTCAAAAACAAAGTAAAAAAAGTATACATATTTTTAAATCAGTGTTTTAGCCAAAACTAAAAAAAATGTATCGAATTCTATTGAATCAATACTGAGGAAGGCGGGAATGAAACTTGTGCTTGTTTGTGGGGGACTGCTTGCTTGTGGGAAGAAACAGAAAAGTGGTTATTAAAATATCCTCAACCATCATCAGACAAATGAAATTGGTTTTGATAATTTTTATCCCAACTTAGTAAATCAGTAATTAATCATTAGTAAATCAATAAATTTTGATACCGTTTTTATTTCTTCCTCGCTGGAATATTAATTTGAGACTCAAAATTGCATTTTTTTGCAAGGACTCCAAAGAGTAAGTAAGTAAGAGTGTTCATTACATAGTAAGAGCGTTCATTATAGAGTACCTTTTATTTTGAAAACACTATCATAAAAAATAAAGTAATGAAAATCCTTCCTTTTTAATAAAAGTTTTTTTTTTATCTTTCATGACGGAATAATAATTAGACAAATATAAAAGATAATGTAATCAAATATTAAAGTTTGAAATAGTTATTGATATATGATCATTAAGGGATATTAAAAGAAATTAATATCTTTAAACATTTATTCGATTTTCGATATTTATATATTTCGGCGAAGTACAAACTTATTTATGCACCTGAGAAAAAAATATTGTCAAAACAACCAGAACTATCAGGTTTCTGGCTCTATGAGAATATCAAAAAGCATAATAATTTTTACCACTTTGGTAATAATTTTGACAAAATTAACAATAAAATTTTGATAAAATTTGGTAATTTTATCGTGACACTTAATATCATAATTAATAATTATGTATCAAGAAGTTTTATCATGAGCACAGAGAGAAGTTTTTATCATGAGCATTAAAACCATTTATTTGCTTAAATTTAATTTTCAGTTTTGTATATTTTACTAAAAGTGTGATAAAAAGAATTATAGTTTTAAAGATTTCCGGTAAACCGTTACCATATGAATTCTAAAATTACCAAATCAATTGTTTAAATACCATATATTTTGGTTTTATAAACAGAAATTATTTTTTTTTGCTAGAAATGGCATACATTATGGTAATTATTCTGATTTTTTTTCCATGTGGGTAATTTTTTCCTTCAATAAGCACTTATTAGGAAATGACCTTCAAAAATTCAAGGACATATTTTACCTACGAGTTCCACTTACTAAAAAACAGTAAAGTAACAAATGTTATTTTAAATATGATAAGTATAAAAACATGGGCATGAGATTACTTTATTTTATCAAAAATGCAAATTTGTATTATGATAATTCATTCAATTTTTTTGTTAATAAATAAACAATTAAAATCTATCTAAATCACTTTAAAACGTTAGGATGATTAATAAAAATAATAACTAGAGATTTAATTAATACTATGCATGTTTTTTTTTTAAAAAGCAGCATAATAAATTAAATTACTTAAAACATTTATTTTCTGAATTTGTTACTTAATGTATATCTGAAATAAATGTGTGATATTTTATGTATTTAACCATTTCAAGACAAACTTTTTCTTTTCCAATAAAAATACCAATTATAATTTTTATAGATCATATAAGGTAAAAATAACAATATTCTGCCAAAATTAAATAAAAAATTAACTATTTGGACAATTGGGGGTAGGGACAAATGTGTCCTCTAGACGGGACACATATGTCCCAGTGGTGTTTTCGTCTGCCCCGGTAGTATGTCCCGGTGGGGCCGAGAGGATAAATTATATTTATAATATAAAAAAGGATTAATTAAGACCGAAAGGGTCCTATGGAAACATTAAGCAACTAGAAAATAATAATATGTATAATTTTTATTAATGTTTCTTGCGTTACATAAAAATAGAAAAATTGATACTGAATTACTTTACAGATATTTCCAAAGTTAAATAATAACTTTTTTAAGATTAAAGATGAAGTTGTGACTTAAATAAATATGATAAATAAACTCTCATAAATAATATATTTCGGCCTAACTACATTGCACATTTGGAAACAGAAAGAAAATTGTAAAAAAAGAAAAAACTTAATAATTACACATTTTTTGTATACTATGAAATATGATATTTTAACTTATATACATAAAATCACAAGAAGCTTTTTCTTACACACAAATAGTATCAACACCTTGGTAAGTATTTAACCAAGCATAGTAAATCCAAAATACAACATTTTTACAAAATTGTGCCGATCTTGTAAAAATCCGTTTATGTCACAAAAAACAAACAAATAACTCGATTTAGCTCTTTAATGCTGATTTGCATCATAATAATCACATACAACAGACGATGATTTTTTTGTAACTTTGCTGCATTCTCCTCCAAACAACAAAAAATACATTAAATTTATAAACAAACAAAGCAATTGTAGTGCAAATCAAAGAATGTATACACAAACCTTTTAATAACACGATTATATGAAGTTCTTGGTCCAATCATATTTTTTTAATACTTGTTTCTAAAAGCAGCCAAAATATTTGAGTTGAAACAAGTAAAAGTCCACACTACACTATTTTAATGAAGACGCTTTGTGTGAAGAATTATAGTTTCAGAGGAAATACAGCTTGAAGCTTTATTGTCAATAGTAACAGTAAGGAAGCACTACTGCATTTTGTTCCTTTGGCAAAAGTTATCCGATTAAAGATAACGAACAATAAATCAGTTTGATATGAAGTTGTTATCATACCAGACTAGGTAGAGGGGCACGTGTACCACCTTGGCTGTTGGCAAAAGAGGCGTGGTGGTAGTAGAGCGACGGATAAGTTGCTACACTAAGTGTCGAGTTTTCCGTTGCCGCCACTGAAGAGGAACCAGTGTCGTGATACAAAATAGGGACTCTAACCATCCTTTGAGCATGAGCCATATTGGCAGCCTCAAGCTCAGCTGCTAGTTGACGTTTCCACTTGTTGCGCCGATTTTGGAACCATATTTTCACTTGAGTTTCTGTTAAATGTAGGGATGCAGCTAAGCCGGCACGCTCAGAACTAGATAGATATCGTTTCATGTCGAATGTCGATTCAAGTTGGAACACTTGACTGCGAGTAAAAACAGTACGAGTTTTTTTCTTACGACGGTTGTTTTTACTCTTCTTGGAATCACTGTCGCCGTTACTGCCTGTTCCCGTGGAGCCGCCATTGCCGCAACCGCCAACTGTTCCTCCGCTTCCCTGGCCGTGTGGGTGGGGATTGTCGTCGTTGATGGCACCCGGGGATAAGGGACTGGATGCTCGGCTGTCGGAGTTGAGGAATTCGTCGGCCGGTGGAGAGCTGCTCGTCGGCTGACATAACCCTACGGGGGAAATAAAATAACATTAGAGGAATCAGATTGCGTTTTAAAAGAACACTTTTTTTAAGATTGCGGATAATCTATAAAGCAGCAATGCAAATGTTTAGACATTTACATTGCTTTATAGTTTTCTAATATATATCGGTCTTAAGAGTTAATAATAAATTAAGAATATATTAGATTCAATAAATAATAGATTTAAAGAGTTAATCGATTTGAATTTGTATGGTAAATATATTTGATCTACCTAACTTTACGGGGGGAAATAAAATAACATTAGAGGAATCAGATTGCGCTTTATAAGAACACTTTTTTTTTGAGATTGCGGATAATCTATGAAACAGCAAAGTAAATGTTTAGACATTTACATTGTTTTATAGTTTTCTAATACATATAGATCTTAAGAGTTAATAATAAATTAGGAATATATTAGATTTAATAAATAAAAGATTTAAAGTGTTAATCGATTTAAATTTGCCTAGTAAATAGATTTGATCGATTTAAGCATTCTATTTTAATCATACATCTTAGTATATATATATATATATATAGAACTTAAGAGCTAATCTATTTATTAATATATAGATTTAATAAATAATAGATTTAAAGAGTTAATCTATTTGAATTTGCATAGTAAATAGATTTGATCGATCTAACTTTACGGGGGAAATGAAATAACATTAGAGGAATCACATAGCGATTTATGAGAACACTTTCCTTAAGATTGTGGATAATCTATAAAGCAGCAATGTAAATCTTTAGACATTTACATTGTTTTATTGTTTTCTAATATATGAAGATCTTAAGAGCTAATAATAGATTTAGTAATATATTAGATTTAACAAATAATAGATTTAAAGAGTTAATTGATTTAAATTTGCATAATAAATAGATTTGATAGATTTAAGCGTCCCTTATGATAATGCATCTTAAGGTTATCATGAGCTAAATAATAAATTTATAAATTCTTTCTATCTACTGCTTTCTGCTAAAAACAAAATGACATTAAATGCAACAGATGTTGTTTGAACACAATTTTCTAAAGTTGTTTTTACACTTACATATAACTGAAAATATACATTAATAACTAATTCATTTCTAAAAGGTTTGCATTTTATAGGCTAGCACATTTAAAGGTTTGCATATTTCATAAAGTTTTGCACAAAATAATATTAGAGGAATCAGATTGCGTTTTATGAGTACACCTTTTTAAGCTACTGAATAATCCATAAAATAATAATGTAAATCTTTAGACATTATCAGCATTACACTTTTATAGATTTCTAATATTTCTATCGAAAGAGTTAGTAACAGATTTATCAATAAATCGGATAAAATAAATAATAGATTTAAAGAGTTAATCGATTTATATTTGTATAGTAAATAGATTTAACCAATTTAAGCATTCTCTTTTGATAATACACCTTATTATTAAATCGATTTAAATTTATGCACTAAATAATGGATTTATAGACTTTATCGATTTAAAGTACACTGCTTGAAGGTAAAAATAAAATAACTTTAGATGAAACAGACGACGTACGAACAGAATTTTTTTATGTTGTATTTGCACTGGCATATAACTAAAAATATACATTTTTATTTTATTGATTTCTGAAGGTTTGTATTTTATAGGTTTGCATCTTTAAACGTTTACATACTTCATACATATTTGTATTAAACTTACTAGGGGAATCAAATTGCGTTTTATGAGTACACTTTTTTTTAATATTGTATACAATTTATGAACACTAAGGTAAGTCTTTAAACATTTACATTACTGTTGATTTTGAATATTTTTATTTTCAGAGTCAATAAAAGATTTATTAATATTTTTGATAAAACAAGAAAGAGATTTAAAGAGTTAATCTATTTAAATTTGAATAGTAAATAGATTTGATAGATTTAAGCATTCTGTTATGATAGTGCATCTTAAGATTTGATTGATTGACATTTATGAATTAAATAATGAATTTATAAATTTTATCAATTTAAACTATTACTTGCTGCTGAAAACAAAATAACATATGAAACAGATGAAGTACGAACACAATTTTATTAGGTTGTATTAACACTTGCATGTAAGTAAAAATTGACATTACTATTTTATTGATTTCTTAAAAGTTTGTATCTTATAGGTTTGTATATTTCATGCAGGTTTGTATAAAACAGCATTAGAGAAATGATATTACGTATTATAAACACACTTCTTTTAAGACTATGGATAATCTGTAACACAGCACTATAAATATGAAGATATTTACATTGCTGTTTTATAGATTTCTAATATATATTTAGGTCTTAAGAGTTAATAATGGATTTATTAATATATTAGATTAAATAAATAATAGATTTTAAGAGTTAATCGATTTAAATTTATATAGTAAAAAGATTTGATAGTTTTAAGCATCTTCTTATGATAATAGATCTTAAGATTTGATCGATTTAAACTTATGCACGAAATAATAAATTTATAGATTTTATCTATCTGCTGCTTGCTGCTGAAAGTAAAATAATATTAGAGGGAACAGATAACGAACAGACACTATTTTCTCAGGTTTTATTTACATATGCGAATAACTAAAAGTTTGCATTACTGCTTCATTGATTTCTAAAATGTCAGCCTTTTATAGGTTTGAATATTTAAATGTTTGCATATTTCATAATGGTTTTCATAAAATAACATTAGAGGAATCAGATTGCGTTTTATGAGTACACTTTTTTTTAAGATTGTGGATAATATTTAAAACAGAAATGTAAATATCTTTAAACAATTACATGAATGTTTTATTGATTTCTAATATTTTCATCTTAAGAGATAATAACAGATTTATTAATATATCAGATTAGATAAATAATAAATTTAAAAAGTTAATCGATTTAAATTTGAAAAGTAAACAGATTTGATCGATTTAAGTAACCTCTTAGGATAATATATCTTAAGATATAATTTAGTTACATTTAAGCACTAAATAATAAATTTATAGATTTCATCAATTCAAACTAATGCTTGCCGCTTAAAATAAAACAACATTAGATGAAACAGATGATCTACGAACACGATTTTTGCTTTGCATTTTTATGATTAAACAGTAGATTGAAAGAGATGACCAATTTAAGCCAATTTTTAAAACTTGCTGCTATAAGTAAAATATTTTTAAAGGAAATATATTAATTTTTATGGGTTTATATTTTTATTGCAAGAATTAGATTTAATAATCTTATCGAATTAAATTTTTTCCACTAAAATTAGATTTAGATAATAATCAATGAAAACTTATACAGTTAATATATTTAACCTATTTAAGCTTGCACCTATGATAGATTTTTCGAATGAATTAATTGAATCTGAATAATCTATTTTTGGAAGTTATTAATTTTAACAACTGTTTGAAATTCACTGTTGAACATAAAATAACCTTAATGGATTCAGAGGAGGATTTAGAAACTTAATTTTTAAGGTTGTAAATAATTAAAGATTTACATCGCAGTTTTCTGGAATTTTGAGAGCTTAAGATTTGTGTAACAGAATAATGCATTTATCAAGTTAATCGGTAAAAATTTGCATGATTTAATAGATTTAAACTTGCGCTTATACTATCTTGAGTTGAAATTGCGAATTTAATTATGCGAATTTAAGTACCCGAATTGAATAATTGATTCATTGCGTTAATCAATTCGAACTACTGCTTAAAAATTAAAAATAAAAAAATAAAAGGACATACGATAAAACAATTAACGTTTTGATAATAATTTTTTTAAAAATGTATGAAACTGTACACTACTAAACATTTACTTTAAAATTTAATAAATTTTTAATACTTCGACATTATGATTAAATAATAGAATTAAAAACTTGATTTATTCAAATGTATACTGATAATTAATTATTTTGAGCTTGCCCTTATTACAATACATCATAAGATTTAATAGATTTAAATTATTTGTACAATAAGTAATATATTAATAGAATTAATTGATTTGAAATACTATTTTGATTGTTTTAATGATTTTTAATTACGACTTTATAATCGATTAAACATATTTAGGCAAGCATTCTAAGTAATAGATTTAAATATTTAATTGATGTATCCATTAAAAAATAAATTTATAGATTTAATCTCTCTCTCTTCGTTTAAAAAACAAAACTGCTTGCAATAATGCGTGCTATATTTTTGCAAATAAAACAAGGCATTGAAAATTACAAGAAAATTTCCTTTCGAAGATTTTGAAACTGGCGTATCACTTAAATATTTATTTTGAAAATTAATATCAGTTAATATGAATTCTTATATATATAACACCGAAAATATGCTTCTACAATCAATATTTCAATCTCTTAACATAAATACAGTAGATTTTATTATTTACGTAGTAGCATTAAAAATTTTTGTAATTTTTTTCTTTCAATCTTTTGTTTAATAATGATCAAAAATCTTACCTATTTTTTAATATAAGAATTGTTACATGTTACCTAAATAGAATGCTAAAAAATTAGCAAGTAACAACATACCGAATTCAAATATAAATTGGTCTAATAGGTTCGGGAAAAAAATTTAAATATAACTCATTTGTTTAATTTTGGGAAATTTTGATGTGAGTTTCACAACCTGCAGTTCTATTAATTGACATAATTGTTGTCTTAAATTTATTGAGGGTAATAATTTGTGCAGACATAAAATTGTTAAAAATTTTGTACTCTCACCATAATCTCAGTTAAAGTTACAAAAATTTGCTAAAATGTCATTTTGTAAAAAAAAAAATGACAGAGAAAGATATTTTTCAAGGAAACTTTTATAGTAGATTGCTAAAATAATATATACATTACATCATCAAGGAAAACAGGAGAACGAATGCAAGAAAAAAATATAAAATAGCAAGCAATTTTCATATTATGATTCGACAACTGAGACAGATTTAACTATGCAATCTTTATAATATCGTTTAAAAAATAATAAATGAGCTAATCCTCACTAAGTGTTTTTTTAATTTATTATTAAAATATTAATTTATTTTAAAGAAATTCTGATAAAATTACTGATCTTGTATGATAATGATATTTCTGGTAAAGAAAAAATATTTAATTCTGGCAATAAAATCGAAAAATACGATATTTACATCTGTCATTTGGTAAATTTTTCCATAAAAATAAAACACAAAAAATAATTATGTCAATTTAGATTTTACCATGATTTATCTTTGATGCCGGAAAATACTACCTTACCACAATTCAAAAGTTTATAAATCTTTCATTCATTCATTAATTCACCCATCCACATATTTGCTCAGTCACTGATTCGACTATTTTCTGATACGCCAATTCACTTATTCATTCTTTTGCAGATTCCCTAATGAGAATCGTTTCTTTTCTTCACTAGCTCTGTTCTCTCACTCATTTACTATTATCGTTAACGATTGTATACGATTACGATTGCATGAACATTATCGATTTATATGATTTACGATTGTATCGAAAAATTCTAGAAATGTCATTAGATACAAAAAATAAAAATCTGACTTTCCTAATTGATTTTTTTCTGATTTTTCATTAAAAATTTTTTTGCAGTCTCTGCTATGAGACAAAAGCATGGTCGAAACTACCAAAATATGGTAAAATTTACCATGTTTCTGGTTTTATGGCAACACCAAAAAGTTCCGTGATTTTTACCGAAGTGCTTTAGTAATTATTTTGGTATAATTAACAATAAAATATGGTTTTATAATAGGTGATAAAATTTGCTAGTTTTATCATGGTAATTTAGAACATGGCATAAAAACCTTTTATTCGATTAAATTTACTTTTCAGTTTTGTATTTTTATTAAATGTGGGATAATAAGAAACATAAATTTAAAAACCAGAATTTACGGTAAACCGTTACCATAGGAATGTTTTAAATACCGTATAATTTAGTTTTATTATCAGAATTATGATTTTTTTAACCAGAAATGCCTTTACCATACAGTACGATAATTTACTAATATATATAGTGCTAATGTTGTATATATAGTGTTGACATACTAATGCATATAGTGAACACTAGTAACCTAGTGAGCGTGATAAACGAATGGCATATGACTTATGAGTTATGATATAATAAATAATTTGATTATGATTATTGATTTACGATAAAGAAAGCTGAAAAAATTTTCTGAACATTCCTTATTTATTACGTTCGTCATATTTTATAGTCTTAAATTTCTTTCGTGTAATGTATGCACAGAAAATTATTATTCTTTATCGTGAATGCACCCTTTACTACTAAGCACCTTTTCCCCCCTAGTGGTGAGTATTTGAACTAATTTCTGTGGACCGTAAAAATTGTTCACAAATATTAACTTTAATCCAGTAATTAAAATTTAAATAAGTTTTAAAGCGACATTTTGTGGCTAATTAACGTTTAAGTAGCTGAAAAAAATCGTTAATTTAATGAAATCCTTATACAATAAAATAATTTCTCTTTCAACTTTATTTTTTTTTTACTTTGGGATTCGTGGCACAGAGGAGTTTAGTGCTTTGTAATTTAAAAATTTTTTAAATGAAAAACCACTAACTAAATCTTTTATGTTTTAAAATTTCGACTTTTCATTAAAATTAAATAATACTCAAGGGTTTTTACTGTCTATTTTGATACAAAAATTATCTAAATTACTTATAGCTTTCATTACAAAATATCGATAATTAAAAAATTAATCTCCATTTAAAATACATTAAAAATTATTTAAATATACATTTATTCTTGAGCAATCGAATTTTAAAATTTGCTGCGTTATTTTTTTCGATTTGAGTGATGAGTTTTCGGGCGAAGTCCGAAATCGAGCAAAATTGGAACAAAGCTGTGCCATTTTATTGTAACACAATGGCACAAAACGCAGAAAGTAAAAATAATTCTTAACTCATAATAGGACAATTTTTCTTAATTCGTGACTCTTTTACGCATATTTTTAGTGTTCGAAAATTCAAATTCGTGAAATAATACAAGTGTGTTTATTTAAAGAAATTTGGTTTTTAAGATTGATTATGTAATTTAAATATTTTAATAATAGCGTAATTAATAACTTAAATAACAGCAATTCTTTAAAAAATGTTAAATGCACTCTTCAAACTTTATTATGTAACAACCTGACTATTTAATGAAAAGTTATTAATCAGGGAGTAACTTCCTTTTCTCTGCTCTTCGTAGAATAATTTTTTTCAGTATTGCTTTACTAACAAAAGTAAAGATTTTTAATCTTATTGTAAAAGATTTTGTAAGGTCCTTACCCTTGATTTAACTTAAAATTTTCTAAATCGCATAAATAAAGAAACAGTTATTAACCACAATTTCCAAAATAAAAAGTATCAGGCGAAGAAGGCTATTAACACTAGCTTACTGAATAATAAATGGTGATTTAAATAATTAAATTAAACGACTTAATATTTAAAATGAGAATTACTCTTTTACGCTTTGAAGTGGCAAAGTTATATTTTGCTCGAGGCGAATTTCTAAACAAAGTTGAAAAAAAAGAAATTAAAATTTCGAAACTTAGTGTGCATACTACGAAAAGCATTTGTTCCAAGAAAACTAGAAGAATTATATTAACTGAAGCGCGAACAATAGCGTCGTTTAAAAGGAAACCAATTTTTGACTGCTATTATACAACGACATCCGTCTCTAATTTTGAACAATAATTACACACAAGCGCGAATAAGAGAATAAAAACTCTTCTGATAAAAGCCGTCGGCAATTATAATTCGTAGCTTGAAAAATTTAAATCATTATTGTTCCACAAATTTTCGAAAAGCAAAGGTAATTTTCCAAAAATTAATTAACAGAAGATGCCGATTCTTTTCCTCGATATTTTTATGCTACATCAATTTGGTTAAATAAAAGATTAAGAAGCTCTCGAAAGTGATATTTTTTTTTCTTTAAATCGAAATTTTGAAGCGTTATTCAATTGCAAGAAAGAAGTGCCGCTTGCAATTATTACTTTAATCAGGGAAACTTTTGCTAGATAATGCATGTGATAATAAAATAATGGTTGAGTTCTGTGTAGGTAGGTTAATGACAATTTAAAAATGATTGATTATTAAATAATGACAGAAAAAATTCCTTTTGCGAACGATTTTGAAGAAAACTTCGGTCCCAAAATAACATTGATCATTGCGTAGAGATATCGATAAAAACTAAAAAACTTATTTTCAACTGTAAAATAAATTTATTACAAGAAAAGCTCACACTGTAGCAATACTCACACTGTAGCAATATCTTACTTTTCATTAATAAATTTTTATTAATTACCTGATGAACCACGAGTTTTTAAAGTTTTTTTTATTCAATATTCATTTATTTACAGTTTGAAAAATATTCTACTCGCAAGGAAAATTCCATCATTATAAACATTTCGTTGAAGGAAAATCAAACAATTAGTTGAGCTTAAGGCCTGTTTACACGGTCTAAATTCTTGAATTCGAGAAATTGGACGGATTTCTCTGTCCAAGAAATTGGATGATTCGTTGACACTATCCAAGTTCTTGAATGTCGCTGATTCGTTGAAAGAAAAACTTGCGCATGCGCAATGTTCATATTCAACATTTTAAAATAATACTTACATAAGTTTAAAATTACTAAATAAATTCAAATAAAATCATAATAACACAAATAAACCTCAACAGATCAATTTATTTGGACTAAAATATATGAAAACCCACAACAAAATGACATAATTTGCTGCCAGCTTGTTGACGTCACAAAACCTAAGACGCTGATTGGTTAAGGGAGAAAAAACTTGGATGGAAAGTAGAACATGCTCTACTATCGTCCAAGAAGTTGGACCAAGTTCTTGGATGTTTGTTTACACGATCCAAGCTCAAAGCAAAACAAGTTTCCATCAATATCAATCAATCTCTGTCCAAGAAATTGGATCGTCTAAACAGGCCTTTACCTTACCGAACGTCTTGAGGGGACGTCTTTGCATTATCGACCATAAACATATTTAGTTTCACAGAATCATGACCAAAGACGCATGGACCAACACGAAACAATGTCTAAGCATCCAAGAAGCATATACTAACTAATGATAATATACTAACTAAGCAATGAGGAACTGAATGTTCTATATGCATAGGCTGGTTAAAAGCAATGGCTGAGCATCTTAGCGTAATGGGAAAAAAGCAAAGTTTGAGCATCTTAGGAGCATGGGTAGGGAAAAAGCATGGACTGAACGTCCTTGAAGACTACAAAAGAGCAAAATGTAGGCATTCTAGAAACATAGACAGGGTAGAAGCAAAGACTGACCAACTTAGGAAAGGGAATAGAGAAAAAACAAACACTGATCATCTTAGGAGCGTGGATAAGAAAAAAAGTGAAGACTGATCATTCTTGAAGATTGCTAAATAGCAAAGAGTAGGCATTCTAGAAACATACACAGGGGAAAAGCAAGGACTGAGCAACTTACAAAAAGGAATCGAAAAAAAACAAGGACTGTACATCTTAGGAATGTTACTAGGAAGAAAAAAAGCAAGGACAGAGCATCCTTGAAGGCTAGAAAATAGCAAGGAATGAGCATCTTAGAAACGTAGGCAGCAAAGAAGCAAGGACTTAGCATCCTAGGAACATAGACTGAAAACGCGATCACTTAACATCTTAGAAGCAAGTACTGAGAAAAATCAAGAGCCCTAGAACTAGGAAAAGGGCAACTAATCCACCTAGAGACATGGACTAGATTAAAATAAAAACTGACATTTAGGGGAGCGTACCTACGTAAAATAAACTCTGAGCTTATCAGATGCATTCTATGGTCAAACGTATACCCCAGCGTGCAGCTTACGCGATTTATAACTAAATCCAACTTTATAAATTGATTGTTTAAAGTTTATCATTATTTTGCGAAAAACTGCATCTAAGTTATTAAGTAATAAAAAATTAAGTATGGGAAATTTAAATGGAAAGATGATATTTACTCTTAATAAACAGTTCAATCTAATGAAGCTAAATCTTCATTTTTTAAATGCAGAAATGATAACACTTATCAAATACAAAAAAAAACACAAGTTTATTTAACTTTATTTATAAAAAATATGCACATTTTATATTTTATCTTAATGGAGTGTAAGCTTAAAATATTCTTAATATTTAATAAGTGTGATTCAGCGTAAATGGTTCAAATATTAAGAAATAAGTATTATAAAAATGCTACTGGCATGAAATATCATACTAAATTTCACATTTTAGCAAAAACCATAAATTTTTACTTTTTTCTAAAAATATTAAAATGGTTCAAGTAAAGATTGCTTTAATCAAATTACTTTCTTCAAAAATTAATATTTATCTTTTCTTTGTTAATTAAAGTTTTTCTGAGAAAAAAATTGTTAACCAAATACTCTCTGGTTTCATTCACCATTAAATGAAAAGTGATTTTATTTTTATGCTTAAAAATTAAAAAAGGAACAGGTACGCATAATATACACAATTCAAAAATAACAAATAATACTATAAGAATAAAATTTTTATGAGAGCAAGTTTATAACATTTTTAAAAATTTAAAACTTCTTAAAGTGTAAATCTATATGCAAACAAAAAGTTTCAGATTATATTAGTATGAAAAATACTTTTTAAAAAAATATAGTTTTCTCTATTATAATTATTATATACATAACATGGTTCATGCAAAGTGCGCAAGATAACCCCCCCCCCTGAAAAACTTTTGATCCAACGTTCGGATCTTCACGATTAAGGATTCAATTTGAAAGGTTTGAGGGGGGTGACCTCAAATATGCTTATTAATCAGTGCAGACGATATTTTAAATTACGAAATCAGACACAAAAACGTACTTTCTTTGAATAAACATACCTTTATTTTCGAGGGATTCGGATTTCTTACCATCAAAATATAGAGGGTGGTCGCAATATGGAAAACATGGTACCAGTAGTTTGGTATGGAGAGCGTTCCAAAGTTTGGACCCCATAATGTTAATTTTATTTTTTACGAAATTCGCCATAAAATGCTTAAAGCGAATAGAAAATTCTTTGTACATAATTCTAAAATTTGTTTATTTGAAGTTAATACTAAGCAAAATATAACTTTTAGTAAATATTTATAATTTTTTATTATTTTATTTAATAATAGTTGAAAAACTTTTGAGTTGAAAATTATATGTATAAAATTTATATGTATTGAATTATAGTATAAAATTTTTACAGCATTTTAAAGGATGTAATTCTGCATGACGTAATATAAAATTTTATCGAAATCGGTCGAATAGTTATTGAGAAATAGAATTTTAAAAACAAGGCTTCTTTAAAGTTCGATTTCTCAGGAACTATTCGACCGACTTCGCCCTAATTTTGTATTTTGCTAAGTAAAGTTGAATTAGTTAAAATGATGCAAAAAATTATATATCTTATGATTCAAAATTCTTTCTACCATTATTAAATTAAACAGTTTTATTTTATATTTTCTGTATTCCCCTCAGTAGAGAATCATTAGATTTCGATAAGAAGTTTGTTTCTTTTTCACTTAAATATTAATTTGCGATACTTAACGGTTGTAGTTATTGACTTCATTTTTAACCATGATTCTAAAAATATACACTAAAGGTGGTCATTACTTTACACCCTATGAGCAACAAAGTTGAACAACTTCAACCAAATTCCTAAAATTTGATTTTTGGCGTCTCGAAGAATTTCTTAACCCAAGTAAAAAAAAGTCGAAAATTATCCTTTTCACAACTTTTTTAGGAACTAATCGAGTAACTAAAAATTAATATTGCATAATATTTGCTTTCAAAAATGTCCAAGTTAGAATAAAAAAATTACGCGTATGAGGTTTCAAATTAATTAAATATTTTTTTTTCCAAAAAAAAAGTCATTGAGCAATAAAATTGGTCTTTGTTCTTAATCGAAAATCGAACTTCGTTTTATTTATTTAGAGAAAATAAATTTACTCTTTTCATTGATAAAAGTACAATTAAAATAAAACTTGATTTGAAATCTAATATTCCACTCAGTAGTGAATCATTAGATTTCTATATGATTTGTGCTTTTTTTCGCTTAAATATTAATTTACAATACTTAACGGTTGCAGTTATTGACTTCATTTTTAACCATGATTCTAAAAATATACACTAAAGGCGGTCATTACCTGACACCCCACAAGCAACAAAGTTGAACAACTTCGCCAGACTCCTAAAAAATAATTTTTCTCGTCTCGTCGAATTTCTTAACCTGAATTTTAAAGTAGAAAATTGTCCTTTTTATAACCTTTTTTAGCAACTAATCAAGTAGCTAAAAATTAATATTATATTACTGTAACATAATACTTGGTTTAAAAAATGTTTAAGTTAGAGTAAAAAAAATGAAGCATATGAGGTTTCGAATTAATCAAATATTATTTTTTTCAAAAAAGAAAAAAGTCATTGAGTAATGAAATTGGTCTTTGTTCTTAACCGAAAACCGAACTTCATTTTATTTATTTAAGGAAAATAAATTTACTTTTTTCATTTATTTAAGTACAATAAGAATAAAACTTGGTTTTTATCCGATACCACATACTTATTTCAGAGGGCAAAAAAATAAACCTTAAAAATTTAGTTTGGTGTAGATCATGTGAGAAAACTAAATCTCGTTTCTCGTCCCCCGAGAGAATTCCCTCTAACTTAAATCAAAAACATCCTCCCTTTGTTTTCATTCCTTTAAAACCAAAGCTTTCTTCAAGCTTTAGATTCTACATTTCAGTCTAAATCAGTCCCAGGGTCTGCTTTTGACTTTTCACAGAAGGTCTATTACGCTTTTCCACTTTTAACTTTCTTTAAGAGTTTTTCATGGTAATAGCCCAACAGAAATCGCATTACAGACCAATCTAATGGTCGATGCGGTAATTCGTTTTGACTTCTGTTGGTCTAAAATACTTGGAATGTGACTCAATTTTTTATTTCTCAATTTCGAAAAGAGCAAATCCAAGACCGCGGTACGCGAAAAAATAGATCTGGTGCCAACGAAATTTTATATTCTGGATGGTATCCTCTCTAAGTTAATCTTACATCTGAGACGCCGGATTTCATCTTATAGCATTCTTATCCTCTTTCTTAAATTCAGTGACTTTTCTGGTAGACAAAAACTGAGTGACTGTAAATGCAGTTTGACGATAAGGGAGATTAAATGAAGGATATTTGCTTTTTGCTATATCTTTTTTAAAAAGAATAAAGTAAAATGTTTAAGGAGATCTTTTTGTGTCAAGACGCTTTTACACCACTTAAGCTAATTTTAAGTCCAACTCTGGCGAAATATTTAAAAAAGTTTTTTTTTAAATTACATTATCTGGAGAATTTTTTTTTAATTTAATGAATTTAGTTAAAACCTGAATTTAAGTGTGAGGAATACAAATAATATAAATACTAAAATTTTATTTTTGACTGTTGGTTATATGAAACAAAAACTGTTAATAGAAATTAATCTTATCATGACGCCTTTGTTTTTGTGTTAAACATATTTTCTGGGGAAAATAATGTTCGAAAATTATTTTCCAAGATTTGAACTTTTGAAGTCGTTGCAGCGAGTAAAAAAAGGACATGCGTATATTTCAACTAAAATCGTCTTTTCTATTGGACATAGTTTTCAGTTCTGTTACATCGAAATCTAAGAAAGTACTTATTTGATTTTCATTTTTCTTTTTAAATATTATTGACAGAAATATATTTTTATAAATAGCATAGATAAAGAAATATTTTTATGAACATTATAGAAATATTGATATTTTTTCGTATTCTTTATAATTTAAAGTTTATTTTTGTTTCAATTATGCATACAAAATAACTATTTAAAACTGTTATAAAATAGAAAATTAAAGATACTTAAACCTATGCTTAGCTATCGAGAATCATAATTGTTGCAAAATGAAAATTGAATGGCACACATTTAAACTTCGATGCCTTTTTTTTAAAATAATAATTATAAAAATTACAATACTGCAGCTTTTCGAAGTATATTTTAACTAGTTAATGAAAAAATCACGTGTCACAAAGTTGATTAAAATGCTGAAATCAGAAAGCCAAAGTTGTAGATTTTCACTTAACTGAGTTAAATTAATTATGGAATTTTACTTAAATTAATATTTGAGACAAAACTTTTAAAAATTCATCAAAACACTGTCAAGAAAAATAAATCGAAATTAATTTTTGATCCCTAAGCATATCCTATATCTTTTTCTACTTCATCTTCAATGAAGACTAAAAAAATAATAAGGGTGGTCGTTACGAAACACCGTAAGAATGTTTATCACTATTTCAGAAACATGGGAATTTCCTTACTTCTTTGAGATATCAATGATATGATTCACATATTTCTTCTGCCTTTTCTGGGGAATATTATCATCAATAATCTAATCACTTTTACACGGAGAAAATAATTCCTGTAAAATTACCGTACTGCATGGTAATGAGATTTGTTGTAAAAAGAAACAATATAATTCTGGTTAATAAAACCAAAATATACGGTATTCAAACCATTCATTTAAAAAAAATTCCGTTCATATGGTAACGATTTACCAGAAATTATAGTTTTCAAAATTATAGTTCTTATTACCGCATATTATATTTAGGAAAAAATACAAAACTAAAAAGTAAGTTTAACTGAGAAAATGGTTTTTATAATATACCATGATAAAATTACTAACTATTACTAACGAAGCTAAACATATCTAGCTTTTTTACAATAATTTAAACTTCACAAAAAAGTGAGAAACTGAAAAAAAAAATAAAATTGCCAATTGCGCCTTAAAAATATTTTTTTAGATTATATAAATTATTCAAAATATCAGCTATTATTTTTTATAATATAAATAATCACAAAAATAAAAACTGATTATTATTTAATTTCAATAAGAAAAAAACTTGAAATCTACACAAAAAACTGCTTGCAGTTTTTCTTAAAATAATTTTTTTCCTTGCTAAACTATAAGACTTAATACGATCATCAACATAAGCCTGTTAGTAATCTCAAAATAATTTTGGTGCATTTTTAATATTTTTTTATCAAACTTATCTTGTAGCCCCCCCCCCCAAAAAAAAAAAAGTTCTTGCATATAATCTGAGTCGAGCAGTAACCATTTTATATCCAGTTATGAAAAGGTTTTTTGTTTTTAAAAAAAATACCCACACACTCTTCCCACATTGAGGCACACTTCCAGTTGAAACAAAAGTAATTTAAGGCTTATCGTTCAATAATCCAAGCATCTTCGACTTAATGGTTTTTGAAGGAGATTTACAGGGAACCACGAAAAATGTCCCGGATTTAACGCGCGAATAGCAAAACAAGATTAAGAATTATACGCTTGATTTTCAGCAACATTATCATATCTGTAATCTTTTAATGCGATCTCGCCTTTTTCTTCTCTTTTCCTGTTATTTATTTTTTAACGGGAAAAAATAACTGGTGAAGGGTTGAAATGTGGATAAAATAAAACGGCATTGTAAAATAATCCCAGTGTTGACAGCGATTGGTAAATCACTTCAATTTTTGATGGACTTAGGATTTTATGTTTCAAAAAAAGACGGAAAAAGCATATTTAGTAGGATTAGTGACTAACGCAGAAATCTGAGAAGAATAAAATTGTATTTTGCGCTGTAGTTCTTTTGTTGTTTTTATTCTAAGTAAATAGCTTTGCATGAAGTTAATTTTGCTACTGTGCTGCCTTATTTAAAAATATTACGGTATGCATTTAGTTTCCAGTTCCTATGAAAGTCCTTATCAAAAATAGCCATATTGGGTAACGTGACCATATTATAATAATCCAATCGTCTTCGACTTTATGGTTTACAGAATCCGGAAAAAAATCCCTGATTTAACGCGAGAACACTCTAGAAAATAAAACTCTCAATTTTGACTATTCAGCAACCCCTGTGCAGAATTTCGTTAATTTTGAGAATCATTCCATCACGAAACGTGATTTGGAAAGGAACTCGAACTCTCGAATGTATGACGAAAATGTTTCCTCAACTCGAAACCTCATCCTAGTGTATTGTGATAAATTGTTAACTTGAATGACGAAACTAAAATAAAGACTGCACACTCGTAAACAAAGAGACAATTTAAGCCGCCCGGACTGTATAGTGGTCAAGGAGTTCATCAGGAAGACCTGAGGTTCGAATCCCGCTTCAGGCATGGGTGTATATTATCTCCCTGTTCTATCTGTCCTCGTTGTGTTCTGGTTAAAGAAATATTTCTGGTTAATAAAACCAAAATAAGCGGTATTTAAACCACTCATTTGGTAAATTTATAATTCATACGGTAACGGTTTACCGGAAAATCTGTTTTTCAAAATTATAGTTCGTAAAAAAATACAATAGCTAAAAACTAAATTTTGATAATTAAACTGAAAAGTTTTTATACCATGATCTAAGGTATCATGATAAAATTATGAAATTTTATCACATATTATAAAACCATAATTCATTATTAATTTTACCAAATTGCTTCGATAAAAATTACCAATTTTTTGGTGTTCCTATAGAGCCAAAAACACGGTAAATTTTACCACAATTTTGTAATCTTGACCATATTTTTTTCTCATTGTGTATTTCCCCACCTCTAACATGTCGTATTTTTAATTTATCTGGAAATTTTCACTCTCTTGCATTTTAGTCTCTTGTTTATGCGAAATGTTTATAAAGCACTCAAAATCTGCGAATAATCCCTTGTGATTGGAGTTTAGCTTTGGATTACAGACGAGGACTTTGCGTCCATGTTCTCATAATTCTAAACAGAGCTTTAAATTCTAGCACTCAAATTAACTCATAATTGGGTTTAATGTGTAGATGATTCTCAAGCGAGGATTTGGTCTTTGAATGATAGATACTAATTTAAACGGCATATATCCAGCTTGATGCATGCTATTCTGATACGATTTAATGTAAAGTGCAAGTTTGAGGCACACTATTTACATTTATGAAGATTATCCTTAAAAGTATTTTATATACAAATCGAGAAGTTATTGTAGTTAGTTAATGTGCAGATGATTCTCAAACGAGGTTTTGGTCGCTGAACGATAGATACTGATTTAAACGATATACGCTCAGCTTTATGCATGCTATTCTGATACTATTTAATATAGAATATAAATTTAAGAAACACTATTTACATTCATAGAAATTATTCTTTAAGAAAATATTTTCTACAAAAATAAAGGAGTTGCGTATTCTACATAAAGTGAAGCAATATTCCTCCCTCATAATTTTCAAATTTGATAAAAATTTTATACATATGTTTCTAAACTTGACAAATAAAGATTTCATAAATGCAATAAAATTTGCAGTAGACAAAGGTGAATCAGTTGTAAAATAAGTATCATTTGCAATTGCAAAAGAAATATCATTTGCAGTAGTAAAAGAAATATCATTTGCAGTAGTAAAAGAAATATCATTGAGATTGAATTGCGAATATAAGGAGAAGAAAATTTGCACATTTCAGGTATCTGATCCCTTTGCTGTTTTAAAAAATGATTAAACCAAATAACAGATATAAGGATTTAAAAATAAGTTAATTTTTTTTATAAATTTTGATTTAAGCAACGCTGAGAAAAAAAAGTCTAATCAAAACTACCAGAATATGATAAAATTTACCGTATGTTCATCTATATGGGTACACTAAAAAGCTCGGTTATTTTTACCGAAGAGCTTTGGTAATGATTTTGGTCAAATTAACAATAAAGTATTTTTTTTATAATATGCGATAAAATTTGGTAAATGTGGTAAAAATTGGTAGTTTTATCATTGTACCTTAAAGCATGGCTCAAAACCCATTTATTCGGTTAAATTTATATTTCGGTTTTGCATATTTCACTAAATGTGTAGAAATAAGAACCATAATTTTGAAAACCGGAATATCCGGTAAACCGTTACCATATGAACGGAAAAATGACCGAATGAATGGTTTAAATAGCGCATATTTTGGCTTTGTTACCCAAAATTATGGGTTTTTTTAACCAGATATGTCATTATACAATAAGATGACTTTACCAGATTTTTTTTTTCCGTATATAGATTTCAAAAATAAATTTTCTAAATATTCAGAATTCTCCTTACTACATTAGCATTTTCCTAAAAGTTTATACAGAAAAATCCGGAGTGATGGATCTTTACTTGGGGAAATTTAAGACAACCTAAAGTGTAACTAAAAAAAGGAAATTCTATGAAATCATTCCTTTCTCCTACAAAATTTACTTAAAAAATGTCTTTATAAAATGTATTTTCTAAATCGATTTGTTCTTTTTCGAATATCAGATGCATCGTTTTCAAACTATACTTTTCAAAGAATTCTTTTATATAATTTTCAAATAAATTTTTCCCTAAATAATATTTGCATTTGAACTAAAGCTTCAACCAAAAATTCTTACATTATTTAAATATGAAAATTAATGGCATAAATTTAAATATACGTGTTAAAATTAAATTAACATTTTAAATAGCATAAGTTTCCTTTCCCCTACAGCATTTGTGTATCTTCTTTATTCACAAATAAGATATCATTAAAGTTTAAATATACTACAACGCATTTAAAATTTTAATTAAACTGAAAATGTTTCTTCATTTAATTCTTCTCTCAAATAGACAGTAAACTACTAAGGAGTCTAACTCTAAATAAACAAATTTTAAAGCATGACTCCACCAAAGATTAAATACTGTTAGTATACCAGAAATATGACAGCGTTAATTTTACGAACTTAACACTGAAAACAATTAATTTAATGCTACGGAACACTTAATTTGTATAATTTACCTAGAATTCATATTTTAATTCTCTTCGTAGACAGTTTTTTATATCTAGCTAAAATTACTCTGAACATCTAGACAATTTGATAAATGGTTTTAGCTTGTTATTGTTATTGCAAAGCAGATTATTATTATTTTTTTTAAGAATAGTTAATAAATTGATGCTAATTTTTATTCAAATTATCAAAGTATGTATTTGAATTTCTAAAAATTCCTTTTTTATGTGAGAAGATTAAATGGATGTATATATATTGTTAGAAATGTAAAGCTGCATTTAATCATTATGTCATTCCTGTTACAATGCTAAGTTTGAAAGTTGTTATTATCCAGCCTAAATTTTATTACATAATGGTATCTTTAAAGTGAACATAATACTGTTCAGGGCTTAATTAATTTGCGGCAAATATGGACAATATTATGGTTCAATATACAAATTTTATGGTTCAAAATTGAATCGATTTATATAAGAGCCTTGAACAATTTTTTTCCAGACTAAATGGAGAAAAAAAATTCCGGTAAAATTACCATACTGTATGGTACTGGTATTTCTGGTAGGAAAAAAAACAGATTCTGGGAAATAAAACCGAAATATACTATACTTTAACCATTCATTATATATTATTGTTTCAAATTCCTATGNTATTTTTTCCAAATGTTTTTTTTTTAATATACATATATATCCGTCGTTGAACAGCTGACCCAAATTTTGGGTTTACGACTACTAATGCTCAATTGCGTAGCCTTGTAATTTTGAACCAATCCAGAAGACAAGGAAATTTCTGGATCAGTACGCCCAGATGTATTGCTTTGTTATAGGAACATGGAGAATTTTGCGAATTGACAAGTTTAACGTGCATTAGTCACCATTTACTACACGGGGTGTCTTCGGCCGGCGGGGATCGAACCCACGAGCTCTTGGACATGGGCCTAGCGCCCTACCGACCAGGTTATCCCTAACCATTCATTTGGAAAATTTCCATTCATATTATAACAGTTTACCAAAAACTCTGTTTTTTTTTTCAAGTAAATTTAACGAATAAATGGTTTTTATGACATGCTCTAAAGTATCATGATAAAGCCACTGAATTTTATCACAAATTATAAAGAGCATATTTTTTGTTAATTTTACCAAAATCATGACCAAAGCATTTCGGTAAACATTACCGAACTTTTTGGTGTTCCCATAGAGCCAGAAATACGGTAATTTTTACCATATTCTAGCAGTTTTGATCATACTTCCTTCGCAGTGTACAATGAACCATAATAACGTGCAAGTATACTGCAACTTCAACATGGTACCAATTTGAACTATAGAATTATCGTGCCGTATAAATTTGATTGCAAGATACTTTGATACAGTTACAGCGGCAGTAGGCTGCAAACTAAAAGCAGGAAATATGGGTAATAATATAGTTTATGGTATATATTTTATTGTTCATCGTTGAATCAATTTTTCTGAGAGTACAAAATGTTAGTCTTTAAAAATTTCTGGCTACTTTGAGTGCAGTTCGCAGAAATTCATTATAGTCCAAGTTTTTCCACACCTTTTTATTGAAATTGCCCTTTGAAACTGAGATTTAAGATAATATTTGCCATAAAAATTTCAAATTATCTTAAAAAATATTATCTAGAATACTTACAGCAAAAAATTTTATAATTCGGGATCTTTCTATGTAAACTGCCATAAATGAACAATTTTAAAAATTTTAGAAAGAAATGCTTTAAATATATTTAAAAAATGTTTACACTTTTCTAGGTCATTATTATATTAATTCATATTTTTTTTAAAAATCCATTGTACTTATTTAGAGAATTAAGCAAAATGTGTAAGAATTACGGATAAAATATTTTTCTGAATAAACTTATTCCAATTTCGAATTTTAAAAAAATGTTTAATCGTCCTTAATTTATTTTTGTCGGAAATATTTTTTGCACTTTCAAATCTCTATTTAAATGCATAAAATTGTTTACAGCTGAAAAGTGCCTCTTTTTACCTCATAATACAGTCATATCCCGCTATAATGAACCTAAGACATAATGAACACTCGGTTATAGTGAAATTTTTAGTGGTCTCTCCTGAACTCCCATTTCACTAAACGCTTATATTAGACAACTTAAAAATTGATAGTTCACTTACAGCGAACTCTAAAATCATTTCCTGAGGGTTTTTACAAAGTCCAGAGGGTTTAACTTTAAATGTTCTGCAATTTCGATTGCAAATTATGGCATTTCTTTACATTTCCTGCAAATCGCGATCTTGCTTGCTCTTTATATTTAAACTGTCCCGCAGTGGACTGATCGTTAAGACACGGTTCCCAGCAGATCACCGAAGTCAAGCATCACTGCCTGCTGTCAGTGTGCGCGAGGGTGACCACTTGGATCAGTCTTCGTTGGGACCGAGGGTGGGCGGTATTGGTCCTCGTTAAACTGCTCTACTGTAAAGTACCCGACTTCGCGTGCAGATCGTCGGGCTACCGAAACGGGGGTACCTCAAAATTGTGATGGCATGAATTCAGATCATTCTGAGGGATGTTCTGAGGGAGATGTCAATAGCCTATTGTGCAGCTCGAGTGCGACGTAAATGAACTACAAGAACGACAACATCCTATTTTAACTAGGGCCAGCAAGTTGTTAGTAGTTTAGTTCTCTTCTTACCCTTTCCATTGTGGGAAAGAATGAAAAGAAATTTCGGCAACTTTAAAGTGAAATCGGCATTAAGGTTCGGAATTTTTTTTTCTTGGAGAAAATAAGGACTGGGAAATACGGGATTCTTTGCTAATTGTTGATACGAGAATCGGTAAACTCTACATAAAATCAAATCATATTCAGTCGAAAAGTAATAATTTCTTCCATAGAATGTAAAAATTAATCAACTTTTCTTTATTATACATTTAATCAGTTAATTATTTAAAGTTAAATTATGTACAATCATAATCACTATTTGCAGCAATACCTTTGCCATGAGCTTAAAAAGAATATTTAATAGAAATTGGATATAGTGAACAACCGTTTGTAGGGAACTTATTACAGGGTCTGCATACAGTTCGCTATGTAGGAGTTTGACTGTATTATTCATTGAAAAGCTTACTTATTTAAAACAAATTTAGCATTGACCAAACAAAATTAGCATTCATTACGACTACTGATAGCATATCATTTAATTATTTAAAACAGCATTAACATTAATATCATTGGATTATTTGAAACAGCGCTTCTTTAAAAAAAAAATGCTGTAATTTGGTACTGAATGCTTTAATATTTAAAATTTATAAAAATTGATTTTTTTTTCTTTTTTCAGCTATCCCTTAAAACGTCAAAAGCGAATCATCTAACTTTTGTTTATTAAATTAAAATCGTTAAAATACATAATTATTACTTCCGCCGTTCGTGATGTTTTTAATGTCGCAATCCATGAAAAATATTTCCTTTTATTAATTTAAATAAGAAGTGGTAGAGTTAATTGCTCTTAAAATAGCTTGTATCTTTTTAACTTATTTATTTATATTAATTTATTTATATTTATTTGTATATATTTATTGATTTATAACTATTTACTTATTTATATTTATTTTACATATCGATAACATAATTACTAAAAATATGAGTTTTCAAATTACTCTTGAGCTTAATAGACAGAAGAAAAAAATTTAACTAATTAAATTAAATCGCGTTTTATGAATTAAAATAATTTTTCTCTTCAAATCGATTCAACGAATTTGAAATGGATCTAGGCATTTTTTTTTTGTTTTATTGATTATGTTATACCAGGAAATGATTTTTTTTCTTAAATAAATTGATATAAAATTAAAATAGTTTACTATATTTAGCAAATTTCAATTTTGGTGTCTGTTAAATTTGGAAGAAGACTTCCGCGAAATTTGGAGCAAATGTCTGCAAAATTTAAAAGAAGATATCCGTGAAATTAGAATAAGGTATCTGTGGAATTTATAAAAAAATTATCTGTGAACTTATATACAAACATTTTAAATTTAAATCTTGAGCTTTAAATTTAAATTTTGAGCCCCGAATCATAATTCAAATGTTGGAAAATAACAAGAGAAAATAAAGTGCAATTACAATTTAAAGATATGATATACAAACGTCATTAATAATTTAGTTTCATTTTTTCCAAACTAGTGTCCTTTCTGCAAAAACAACAAAATGTAGTTTATCCTTGTTTTTCAATGAAAAAGTCTCGTTTTGCAATTTTGCCTACAGTTGCACTCTTTAAAAGGGTAATCTACAATGGACTCGATGAGCCACTAGCAAAGAGGCTGCGATTTATTCAACTAAATCCACTCTTCCATGACCTTGAAAAAATCAACTTCACAGAAACTTTTCAAGTCTATGAAAGTTGCGTTGTTTCTGAATTGATGCGTTAAGAACACTACACCATAAAAATATTAAATAAATATATTGAACCAAAATATCAGTATCTTGAATTGCGGATTTAGAATATTGGTTAAATATTTTGTAATTGAAAAAAAGATGTGCAATAGAGAGCAACTGCGTATTTAATTTCGTATTTCCACTTTTTAGTTAATTAAAGTGATAAAAAATGTGACAAAATAATGAACAGCTCTAGCGTCGCATCTCGCAATTTTTAACAAAATACTGCAAGTAGAAATAATAAAAGTACAAGTTGTAAAATATATTGCAAGTTATAGTAAGTTGTAGTAAACAATTAAGGAAAATTAACTTGAAGCGCAAACTTATTGAGATTTGTCTTTGCACTTCTTGGTATAATTAAGTTAGAAAAAAGTTGAAATAAAGTTAGATAATAAATTTATTAAAAAGATAATTAGATAATAAAGTTAGAGAAGTTCTAAGGTTGCTTTAAGTTTCAGGAAAAGGGCAAGTTTTAAAAAAAGGGCAAGTTTCAGAAAAAGGGCTTATTTAAGAAAAAAAGGCAAGTTGCAACAATTGAACAATCATACCGATATTTTGGTTCAACATGTAACATATATTTCAAAGAAATATCCATATATCTGTAAATACCTAACAATCATGGGTGACCAACTTTCCTATTTTATTAAGCGATACTATTTTTACATTCTAAAAATTATTGCAATTATTTAAATTATAAATATATTATTCTTAAACTAACTTAATTTTCAAAATAGTTTGCGAATGACAGGGACAAACTTTAAAATATGACTGTCCCAGTTTCATAGGACAGTTGGTCACCCGAAGAAAAAAAGAGACAAGACTCAAGAAGAAATAGACTCAATTTTATTTTTGAAATAAGCAAATTTTATTTCCGCAATTTTACAAGATATAAGATCAAAATGTACAATATAATAAAAAATGCAAGATTCATTGACAAATGTGTCTACTGAATAAGGTGACCAGAGATGTAATTCCAAATAAAAGAATGTCCCTCATTTATTAAACTATTTTCAAAATTAATTGATTTCTTAAACTTCAAAATTATTACTCTTCCATTCATTTACTTATAATGCTAAATAATTAAATATCATTATTTGAAATATTAATTATTAGTGATAATATATGCAAAAAATATTAACCGTAGAAAAAAAAATCCTTAATTCAAATGCGATTTTGGAATTTAATTGGAACAAAACAGTACTTACCTGCATTCAAGCTACCTTGTTGACTTGATTTTATTAAGATTATAGTTTTGATATTGATATATTACTGTCGTGGTTTTTGGAGCAAAAGTTTTGTAAATTTTACAGGATGTTCCGTAATCACCACCCTTATAATATAACTTTATAATACTTCTAAAGGCAGTCATAGTGAAACAAGTGATATAAAATTCCTTGTGTGATATTTAATATTGTGTTGAAACATGTGATATTTAAAATATAACTCATTTTAAAATGTGATGTAAAATTCAATAGAAGATCTAATATAAATAAAAATTCTTTTTAGCGTGCATTACATTCGAGCCTTACACAGGAAAGTGGATCACTTTCTGGATCCTAACTTTCTTTATCATTTTCATTTAATTTATATTCAATGAACAATAGTTAAAAAACTACAGAAATTCATACTGAGAATTAAAAAATTGTGTACTAAACAAATCTAATATAAATAACCAATATGCTCCATCTAGTATGCTCTACGCGCAACAGTTTGCGTTAGAACATTATGATAGAAAAATATTACTTCGTTTAGATTTTCTATAGCAAAAAATTGTAAATTAAATTTGATTTTTCAGATTCTATTTTAGTTATTTTTTACTAATAAATTTTAAAGATCATTACGGTTTTAATGTAAAAAATAAATGCTTTTCAGTAGTCCTATCAAACCTTGGTGGAAAATCAATTTTACTTAAAAAATTATTTTAATATTTTACCTAATCATGAACCCAAAGCGAGATTTTTTACCGATATAATGATAATTCTCTACCGCGCTGCATTTACAGATAATTGCTAAGTTTCGTTTTTTAATAATCTTTTTAATTTTATAATTTTAAAATTAAGTTTAAAGCATACGGAGAAAATTTGTAATATAAATTATTCTATAAGGTATATGCGTAAATTGCATTTTAATTGGATAAAAAAATATTTTCCTTCCTCACTTTTTCAATTTGAATATTTAATATTTATTTCCTGGGATTAAGATATAATAAAATAATAAAGTTATATTATTTCTAAGGGAAAATCTATTGTTCTAAAATCTTCGGAAAGTGGGTAGATAATTAATCATATATCTTTCCATATCAACGAATAAGTTGTAACTCAAAGAAACATGGAACTAAACTTCCAGAAACGAAGCCAAAATCGATATGAGCTTTAGAATGTCATACATGAAAATTTTAGTAAAATGCTAAATTGTTCCTTGGGTGTTCTTTGTGGAGACGTATACTCATGAATTGAGCTAAATTTTATATACAAATGTAATTAGTACACACATATAAATTTAAATCTAGTTAATAATATTTGGTTTTATTTAGACTGTTTGATAATAGCTAAGAAACGGAAACATTTTTTTTAAATAAATAATTTCTGACAATGATTGAAGAAATGAAACTGTGGGGCTAGGCTACCAACCGTCGCTTATCAAAAGATACATCAAAATTGAATCTAGTTAACATACCTTATATACTAGTGAATGGGAATTTAATAATTATAGTGGTAGACGCACTACACTACTCCCCCACCAGAATTTTATCTGGGATAGAATTCGATGAATAGATATCACTAGCTGTTTCATTGCCTTTGTGCGAAAGACCGGGAGAACTGTATTAAGTTCACCAGATTTTGAACGCAGGTGGTGAGAGCTGTATTAGGATCACGGTTGTGTGAGTGGTCTGTCCTATGCTGCTATTAGCAGTCAAGTGTGCACAAGCCCACCGTAGTGTGCGAACGAAACTGAGTAGAAACAGCACTAGAAGGAAAATGTCGCAGTCACTAATAGCAATTGAACTGTGCTCCATCATTCAAAGAAGGCGTGTTCAGATCACGTCTGAAAGCCACCAATGTGGGGCTAGGCTACAGACAATACCAACCGACATCTATCGAAATATACCTCAGGATAGAATGTAGTTTAAATGTCTTATATACTAGTGAATGGGAATTTAATAATTGTAGTGATAGGCACGCTGCAAAACTAAGCATATATCCAGCAGAGATGGTGTTTTATAGGAATTATGAAACATGGCATTGATTTCACTGGATGTACTTTCGAAAAATTTTGTATCGTAATTTTTGCAGTAATATACTTTTAATTACAGTGATTTTGCAGTGAATATTACTGTAAAAATTACAGTGAAAACTGTACGTTAATTTTTACAATAATATTTATTTAATTGCATGGATTCGGTGATTTTACAGTGAATATTGCTATAAAAATTACGACATATCAGATTTTTTTATCCGTAAAATTTTACGGTAAAAATGAATTTCACGGTGAGAAGTACTGGCACTCAGGGTGCCTGTATTTTTTGCAGGAATTTGATCCAGAATTTTTTACACTGTGGTTGATAGCGTTTAATTCTTTTCTACAACACTGTTTAAAAGTTTAGATGCTTTACACCATAAAGTTCTCATACAAATATATTTTCTTCGCAAAATTACGCGTAGTAATTATCAAAATCGTACTATATCTGTTAGGTTTGTTGTGTTACATTTTTCGTGGAGCCGTGATAAGCCTGACTGGGTATAATAAAACTGATAGGTTTTCTTTATAAAATGTATTAATAAGTATTAGTATGAATTGTACAATACGCAAAATAAAAAACCAATGCATAAATATCTTTCTGTCTAATGGTTGGGTTTTTAGCTACTATAAAGCAATCTTAATAATTCGAGGGCTTCACCTCAAATATCCTATATTTTTTGTGTAGACAATGGTTTAAGCTAAAAAAGTCAAACAGAAAAAATGCACTTTTTTGAATAAAAGTGCGGTTTTGTTTTAATTTTATTTTTTAGTTTTTTTAATGTTTTTATTTATTTATTATGTATTTGACAAATTTGGATTCTTGATCCTCGAAATGTGAGGATAACCGCAATTTGAAGAGTATTGCCCTAATAGTTTAAACAATAAACTGGTCGAAACTTTGGGCTCTTAAATGTAAATTATAATTTTTACAAATTTCAATATACCTGTTGAACTATTTACGATAATCAAATAATTTTTGAACACTATTGTAAAACTCATTTTGTAAAACTAAAAAATTACTTATAGTAAAACTCAAAGATAATTCTACGTAAAAGCTAAATTTTTATAATTTTTTATTATTTTACTATTAATTATTTTAATAATGTTTAATGAAAGTTTGAATTTAATAGTATGCAAACATTTACAGCATTTTTAACTTTGTTTTTTGAATGACGAAATCCAAAAATTTAAACAGATTCGTCCAATTATTTCCTGAGAAATTTAAATTTTTAAATATGATTCTTTGAAACTATAAAACTATTTGGTTGAAAAGGGCTCAAACTTTCAGCCACTCTCCTGCCACAATCATTGAAACCATATTTTTCAGACCACCCATGTTTTAAGGGACAAGAATTCAAACCCATCGAGAAAAAAAAGGTGTGCTTTTTTTCAGAAAAAAGTACGTCTTTGTGTCTGATTTCATGACTTTAAATATCTTCTCCACAACTAATGAACATATTTAAAGTCTACACATAAAGATAGTATGTTAGTACGAATATTGATCATTAAATCAAAAGTTATTAAGGTATTCTGGTTTTTTACTTTTCGCATTGTACAATAATTTATTTTCAGAAATTTTTTATTTTTTATCTTTAGGATTTTCTTTACACTTCTTTACAACCTACATTCCTTTAAGTAAAAGGTTAGAAGGGGTTTTATATTTCAAAAGTACTTTCAAGAGAGGTTAGAGGTGAGATTAAGATTTAGAAACTATTGTATTACTTTTAAACTCATATTTTTGGGACGTTTTTAGATTACCTATTAAAAAAATTTTGTTCTGAAACATTTTTCTAAGTCCTAATTTTTTTTTTATTTCATGAGGTTTATTTTTTTAATAACTTTCTTTTTAAATATTATATTTTCTTAATAAAACTTTTTTACTAATTTTTTTGTTTGTAAATTTATTACAAAATGGTACAAACGCTTTCGAAAGCCAAGTAATGCAAAAAGTATAGCATATTTCTGTACTGAATTTTATTAAATCGAAAGGAAAATTATATAACACTGAATTAAAATTGAGCCTATTTCACATCCATTTAAAAATTAAATTAATCCATAAAAAAATAGCATTTATTTCCATCAACTGGTCACCCTACTTTACAAATAACAAACAAAAAAATTTGTCTGAATTCCAAATTAAAAAAATCCACTTACTTTCCAGAATTTCACCCTATCTTGGTTGCGAACTTTCTAATAGAGCCTAAACTACAAAGAGCTATCTTTAAAATATTCAAGAATTTAAACTCCTACCTGCATCTGTATACAGCCTCCTTTCGTCCAAGTAGATATTAAGAGCCAATGCCAAAAGCCGAAAAATAAATTTAAAACAGGAAAGTTGCAAAAAAAAGTCTTGTCGTATTTGTATCAATTTGTGTCTTTCGGTTTGGGGGATTTGCGTGAATTTAACGAGTTGAAGATATCACAGAACATATAATCATCAAATGTGGAACCACAAGTGATTTTTTTTGACGTTGAAAACAAACGCATTTACATAATAAAAGATGTGTTGAAGAAGTGTATGGCAACTTAGTTGGCGATACTTAGTAATTCTTTGAAAAAAATACAAAGTTACATTTTTCAAAATACTTTTGGAATGAGTAAAAAATAAGTTGTGTTGTGCTTTAGAAGTGAAAGATAAGTTAACTGGATGCTTACCGCAAATCTACTTATGTATTGAGCGAGTTATTTTTACCATAAATAAGATATTTTAAATTTAAAACTAAGATATTTTAAATGTATTTCATAAAAGTAGAGTGTAGAACGTTTTTTTAAGTATATATTGTTCATTATTAAATTAAATTATTAATAAATAGTTTTA